>NW_028175942.1:340000-462500 GCF_949987555.1 Borostomias antarcticus
TCTGGGTGAGGGTGACGGGGTCTGGGTGAGGGGGTCTGGGTGAGGGTGACGGGGTCTGGGTGAGGGTGAGGGGGTGTGGGTGAGGGTGAGGGGGTCTGGGTGAGGGTGACAGGGTCTGGGTGAGGGTGAGGGGGTCTGGGTGAGGGTGAGGGGGTCTGGGTGAGGGTGACAGGGTCTGGGTGAGGGGGTCTGGGTGAGGGTGAGGGGGTCTGGGTGAGGGTGAGGGGGTCTGGGTGAGGGTGACGGGGTCTGGGTGAGGGTGAGGGGGTCTGGGTGAGGGGGTCTGGGTGAGGGTGACAGGGTCTGGGTGAGGGGGTCTGGGTGAGGGTGACAGGGTCTGGGTGAGGGTGACGGGGTCTGGGTGAGGGTGAGGGGGTCTGGGTGAGGGGGTCTGGGTGAGGGTGACAGGGTCTGGGTGAGGGGGTCTGGGTCTGGGTGAGGGGGTCTGGGTGAGGGTGAGGGGGTCTGGGTGAGGGTGAGGGGGTCTGGGTGAGGGTGAGGGGGTCTGGGTGAGGGTGAGGGGGTCTGGGTGAGGGTGAGGGGGTCTGGGTGAGGGTGACGGGGTCTGGGTGAGGGTGACAGGGTCTGGGTGAGGGTGAGGGGGTCTGGGTGAGGGTGAGGGGGTCTGGGTGAGGGTGACAGGGTCTGGGTGAGGGGGTCTGGGTGAGGGTGAGGGGGTCTGGGTGAGGGTGACGGGGTCTGGGTGAGGGTGAGGGGGTCTGGGTGAGGGTGAGGGGGTGTGGGTGAGGGTGACGGGGTCTGGGTGAGGGTGACAGGGTCTGGGTGAGGGTGTCTGGGTGAGGGTGAGGGGGTCTGGGTGAGGGTGACAGGGTCTGGGTGAGGGTGACGGGGTCTGGGTGAGGGTGAGGGGGTCTGGGTGAGGGGGTCTGGGTGAGGGTGACAGGGTCTGGGTGAGGGGGTCTGGGTCTGGGTGAGGGGGTCTGGGTGAGGGTGAGGGGGTCTGGGTGAGGGTGAGGGGGTCTGGGTGAGGGTGACAGGGTCTGGGTGAGGGTGAGGGGGTCTGGGTGAGGGTGAGGGGGTCTGGGTGAGGGGGTCTGGGTGAGGGTGAGGGGGTCTGGGTGAGGGGGTCTGGGTGAGGGTGAGGGGGTCTGGGTGAGGGGGTCTGGGTGAGGGTGAGGGGGTCTGGGTGAGGGTGAGGGGGTCTGGGTGAGGGTGACGGGGTCTGGGTGAGGGTGAGGGGGTCTGGGTGAGGGTGAGGGGGTCTGGGTGAGGGTGACAGGGTCTGGGTGAGGGGGTCTGGGTCTGGGTGAGGGTGAGGGGGTCTGGGTGAGGGTGACAGGGTCTGGGTGAGGGGGTCTGGGTGAGGGTGAGGGGGTCTGGGTGAGGGTGAGGGGGTCTGGGTGAGGGTGACAGGGTCTGGGTGAGGGTGACGGGGTCTGGGTGAGGGTGAGGGGGTCTGGGTGAGGGTGACAGGGTCTGGGTGAGGGGGTCTGGGTGAGGGGGTCTGGGTGAGGGGGTCTGGGTGAGGGTGACAGGGTCTGGGTGAGGGGGTCTGGGTCTGGGTGAGGGGGTGTGGGTGAGGGGGTCTGGGTCTGGGTGAGGGGGTCTGGGTGAGGGTGAGGTCTGCCAGGCTGGCTTCTCTGCTCAGGCCCTGTGTTTCAGTCTAAAGCATGCTGTCCCTGTTAGATGGGAAATTGAGTTTGAAAAAGTAAGAGACCAAACAAGAGGAGGAGGAAATTGTATAATAATGTGTCTAAATCATGGGTCTAAATCATGGGTCTAAATCATGGGTCTAAATCATGGGTCTAAATCATGGATCTAAATGCTTTGTGAAAATGCAAAAAACATTCTGGACATAACCTCTGTGTAGACAATTCACCCCCGCCAGTTATTTAAAGAATTAGCATTTAATGGAGATGCAGAGAGCGAGTGAATCACTCTGTAAATATAGAAACATTTGAACTAATGAGACTCGAAGTCTTTAATGGACCCCATCATCCCCACCACACACACACACACACACACGCACCATTCCTTCTATCTATCAGCACCACACACAATATACATCTTCTTTTGCACAGGCTTGTGCTACTGTAAGCAAAGCAAAATGTTTTAATCCATTCTGTTTCTGTGCACTTAACCAGTTTCTTTGATCTCTTTATTAATGGGGAAATAATCTGTTGTTTTACAAAATATAATCCAATTATCAATGTTGTTGACTGAAATGAAATATTTCCCTCCCTCCGACAGAGAGTTTTATTAGGCTGTGTTTGTCTGATTTGTGTCTTCCCAGGGTGCATTTTTGATGTGCGGTTCCGGAGCAGGAGGGATGGGAGGTTCCGAGCGTTGGGCCGTCCTGAAGGGCGTCCGGCGTTTGGGCGCAGCGTGGGTCAGTGTGGCGTCACGCCCTGCTCCCTGATTCGCTGCCAAAATGGCGGGACGTGCGTGGACTCCGGCTCTTCCGTCTAGTACGTACAGAGATCACCACTCCTAGGTTGGCCTGCGCCAACACAGATTAACTCTTAAACTAGCTTTAAACAAGGTTTGTCTTTTAATCCTGTTGCACCAACTTTACACCTAGTTTAAACTCTGTTTATAATTAATCCTGGTTAAATCTAACCCTTTGGCAATCTCAGTTTAATTTCCATTTAAATCTAGATTACTGTAAATTCGAGTGTGTTGCACCAGTATCGATCGCCTTGTTGAGAGGGGTCAGGGAAGAGTTTTTACAGCTCACTTATCTGGCCCCCGGGTGATACTGTTTTTTTGCTTCCCTCTGGAATATGTAGGGGTGGGTCGTCTGCCCACCTCCCTTGTTCTCTGTAAAGCACATTGTGTTGCCTCTGGGTATGAAATGCGCTATACAAATAAAGCTTTGATTGATTGATTGACCAGTAATTCTAAACCTGGTCTAAACCTGGATATTTAAACAGCCCTGGAGCAGGTTTATCTCAGTATTATTCACACCATGGCTAGCCTTTAACGTGTTCTGTATATTTGTTGTTCAACATATCAACTGTCCAGTTGTCAAAATGATTTGCTAATAAACTGGCTGTTATGCTAGCCGGCTGTATTTTTCACAAATAAATGTGACAGTATTATGGTCAGAAAATGAGACAGGACTGACGGTCTCAGATAGCTTGGCGTTATTGTAGGTTAATTACAGTAGCTACCTACAGTAGTTTACAGAGCTCGAGGTAAACATATTGTGATAGGCTATTGAGATATTCTCCCCAAATTAATTTGACAGTTTATTACGCTAGTGTTTCATTAAGCATCCACAAACGTGAGTGAAAATGAACGTTCAGAAGTATTATTAAAGCTTCTCCAACAGTTAATTATGCTGTTTAGACTGTTTCTCAAGACTGTGGACAATGGGCGTGGCAGTATTAGAAGAATGGATGATCCACACATGATGATCCATTTAACATGCTTTTAATCTCCAGATTTAATCTCCAGATTTACATAATATTAATCTCCAGATTTAATCTCCAGATTAAAAGCATGTTAAATGGAGCTACAGTGTGGGGATCATCCATTCTTCTTATAGTGTACTTGTTTTTGATCCAGCACCTGCCTAAAAAGGTTTGAGTTGATGAGCGTGCCATATTTTTATTCTCAATGGGCAACCAGTTTGAACCTAGATGTATTAACCCTAGATTAACTCTAGTCTCAACCAGGATTAATTTAATCCATGTTGGTGCAACCCAGCCTTAGACTCCAGTTGATAATCCCAGTTGAGCAGGGTGACGCCTGCATAGTTTCGGCTACTGATGGGGATCCTGCTGAACTCAACTGATGATAACTGTTATTATACTGATTGAGGCTGATTGATTGATTGATTGATATTATACTGATATGTATTCTTTATTAGGCAACATGCAGCACCAAATCATTTGAGGAGCGACTGCTGAGTTTAGACTTGAGGCTGATGTGTCCTCCTCAGGATGGGGGGGTGGGGGCGGGGCGTCTGTCTGACACCCAGGAAACAGGAGAGGTATCGATGCTGTGTGTCAGACAGGGGCTTAGTCACCTTCCCTGCTCCTCCAGCTGGGGTGATCAATGTTATCACCCACCAAGGAGGGCGACTGCAGATGAAACACGGCGCTCGACATGTCGTCAGTTTGACGGGTTCATGTATGGATGTTCAACACATGACTCCCTAGATGGATGACCGTCAGACTGCTGTAAACATGCCTCCACTACTATGCATAATAATGTCAATGAGTGTGTGTATGAATGATGAATACATGAATGAACGTATGGATACATGAATGGATGAGTATAAATGAATGAATGGGTTTAAATGAATAAATGAGTTTGTCTTGCAGGGTTATTTCAGGCTGTAGAGATACTGATGCTGCAGCCACCCATCACTGGTGATGATCTATTGTTGAACCACATTCACTGTGTCCATCCCTCCTCTCTCTCTCTCACTCTAGCTGCCAGTGCCTATTTGGATGGAAGGGAGCACTCTGCACTGAGACTGTGTCTGTGTGCGACGCTGAACACAGTCCCCCTCCCCTGTGTGCCCATGGTTCCACCTGCATCCCCCTGCCCAGCGGGTATACATGTCAGTGCCCCCTGGGGGCGGCCGGCTTGTACTGCCAGCAAGGTCAGAACCACCAGCCCTGTGTCGATCGAGGCTAATATTTTGTGTTTATTATTGAAGTAGACTAAGGGATAACATGGCCAGCCGGTGATTATCGAAAAATAAGAGCCTGTGCGTTCAGAACGCCGAGGCGAAGCCGACTAGCTTCAGATACGAGTCCCAGCAACGTGTTGTCGTTTTCCAAAAGCCAACCGTTATGTTTAGAATGTTCGGCAACTTTCAGACAACCTCCAACTGTCACCCGTAGACATATAATGTGTTGCCCTTGGCGGCAGTGATTATTGCTCCGAGCCGGTAATTCGCCTTATTCACCTCAGCTGCAGTATTGGTCAGTCTGATGTAATTGGTGGTGCGGATGCGGAAGTGCCCGTTGACTTCAATGTTAAAAGTTCACTGTGAAAACACCACTTCAAGAACCGAAATAGTCAAAATAACAGGCTGAATACACTATCGGGGTTACAAACTCATCATTACCAGATTGTTTTTCACTGCCGTTGTTTTCGCGTTTGGAAATACATGGAGGTGAATGAGCCATAGTTAGCCGTCAGCTGCACTCCCATGTTAAATTTAAGATGTACGATTGAATCGCTCCATAGAGCACCGTGGCAGGATCAGTCGGCTGCTGAAGGTGCTCCTCTACCTGACCAGTGTGTCATGAAGAGGGTGAGAGACGGTGTCCATGATGGCCTCAGTTTGTCCAGGATTCTTCTCTCTGCCAGTCAGTCACTCACGGTAGTCCAGGCAGATCCCCAGTACAGAGCTCACCCTCCTGGTCAGCTTGGCATGTCACTCACGCTGGTAGAATATGTTGAGCATTGTCCTACACACACCAAAGGAGCTAAGTAGGGAGGAGTTTGGTCCATGTCAGACCTGTTTAAGAACTAGCTGGCCCAGGCTTGCCTGCTTGTTCTGTTTGGACTAACCAGCCATCACTTTCATGCCTTGCCAGAGCTCCTTCACAGTATTCTGCTGCAGTTTGTCCCCTAACCTCTTCTTGTATTTGTTCTTTCCCTCCTTAAGCCTCCCTTTACTTTCCCTTTGAACACTCATTCCCTCCGTGTCCTCATCCGTAATGGCTCTCCTTTTCTTGTTCAGTAGGAGAGAGAACAAAAGCACCAAAGGGTTTAGGAGTATAACTGCCACATTAGTCATAGAAGGGTGTTTGTACCTTAAAGGACTATGCTCGTTTTTGACAACCTGGACCTTATTTACGACATATTATAAGAAGTTTGACTCACCCAGATCACTTTTGTGTTGTTCGGAGGCATGTAGAAGAAATATAAAATCCAGCGCGAGCCAGTATATCCATGTAATGGCGGCGCACGGGGCATAGGGAATGCAGTTTCTCAAAATCCATTTTCGGCCGCTAAACGGTTGTTTTCATCAATCACATAGCATGAATCGACAGTTGATATTCCTCTACGCCAGCCATTGTTGTTTTGGTTCCAAATAAGGGGTGTTGATCCTCTGTAACATGATCTTTATAAGCCTCTCCCCCACTTGCTCCAGCACGCATGCGCACAGGCCAGCGCGCAGACTTGCTATTCTCCGTCTGTAGGCTACACTCGCGCTCACATTGTGTGCGCTACGATCGGATTGTTGGTGCCTAGAATATTGTGTGCAATATGGCTGAATATTTGTCAGATTTAGAGGATCTAGAAAATGAATTAGAATATGACGGACGTCCATATCGTTTTGAGCCAGAGTATACGGACGAAGAGCTCCTTGAAAGGAGGGTGAGGAGACAGAGAGAGGAACAGCTGGCTCGAGAACAAACCGCTGCACGCTCCCGAAGAGATGGTAACTGGTGGTGTTTTTGCCTACATTGTCACCCTATGCCAACAGAGGAGGAATGCATTTGTTGCTCTGAGTGGGACTTGAGGCCAGACGATGCACGTCTGGAAGTCTCGAGAAATAACGACACATCGGACCCCACACAACAGTGTCTCACAACTCTTGAGGATTTTCCATCTCTGATCAACCGGGCAGTGGTCGAAACTTTCTTTCGTGTGCCAAAAGTGAACTGGAAGACCCAGCCAAAGCCTTTAGGACCAAATGGCCAACTTTCAATTGAGTAAGTAGACTACAAATAACATATGCATAAAATATTTTTGGCCTAGAATTTGAACGCCTGATAAGTAAATATCTTAGAATTTACATTTCTTTCTTCTAATCAACCCTCCTCTCCTACAGGCAGTACAGACTCGTAGCATATCGCATTGTGCTGGAGTGGGCACTTCGAGGGCAACACCTTGGACCTGCCAACAGAAGAGTCATCCCGAGTTGCATTGTCACAGCCATCAGAACGAAATACCCCTCCCCAACAGACAGCTATGTTGGGTTCACCGAGGCAGAGGACATTTTCAATATCATTTGACAATCAATAGCCTACACATTCCCAAACAGACTACATTATTCGATTATTTTCTGCTTCTTTGAAAAATACTGTCATCATTATCATGTCTCATTCTATCTAGGATAACATGCAATGTTTTCCCTAGCATTGCCATTTGCAATCACTAAAATCTTATCACAGACCAGATCTCATAACTATGCTGGATGCATATTACCCACTGCAGTGTATCACTGATGTACTTTTTTTTTTACCAGCCTACATTTGTACATTTTATATAGAGAAATATAACGTTTCATAATTATTGAATCAAAAAATTAAATGAAACAAACACAAAGTTATTTATGTTTTTATTTCGAGTCAGTATGCTCTACAGACAGCATACAAACACACAGACCTACAGCACAGACCAGAAATCAACAAAATTCTCATATAAATGGTACAAGGCACTGTGAGATAAATTCCCATGACATGATAATCCAGCAGTCAGAAAACATGATTCTAATTCTGTCAAGCTAATACGGTGTAGCTCTGAATAAACGCCCGAAACGACTGGTCCGTCTAGCCACTAAAACATTTCTATCTGGTCTAGGGACTGGAGCAATGTTCTGAAGCAGTCTTTTGTGAGGTGGTCTCTTCTCCTTGCGAGGTACTGTGTAAAGCACATTTGGATCATCCCTCATCTGCAGTACGCGCTCCATGAGGTCTCTCCGGAATGTCTGTGCTGTGCGAACGTATATGGGCTGTGTCACCCATTCGTGACTCTGTCTGGAGAATTTAAAACTGTAGCGGAGTTCTCCTGGAAAAAATGAAAGCAGTTTCTAGTTATAGTTCACCATATAAATAATAATAATAATTTTATGTGAATGCAGTTGTTATGGCAGGACATATATTACAGCACAGAACTGTGTTATAAAAAAATAGGTAAAGATTGTCAATTACTCCCACGAAAGACATTAGAGCAAAAAGCTGGCCTATAAAAAGTTGAAGCCCATCAACCATCTATCATCCATCTATTCATCCCATGTGATTGACTGGGTGTGTCTCCCCATCTATTGATCCCATGTGATTGACTGGGTGTGTCTCCGGCATCAGTTTTGCTTCCTGTAACAACCTTGAGTAGTTGCATTATCTATTCTTGTTTTTAGAGAACTAGGTAAAATTTATGTAAATCTTTTGATAACTATAAATATTTTTTGCTAATCTCACGTTACCTTTTTTGTTTGTATCCTGTGGTCTGTCTACATTTTCGTTGTGATCCATGATTGCCAGCTGTGTGCGTGCCCGCATGGAGTCATATCCGAAATGTATTCTTTTCGGGGCGTATTTCAGCACCACGGAGTGAAACACCTCCAGAGATCCTGTGTGGGTGAAAGACAGACAACCATAGACAATTATACATCCACATCGGATACATTGTGTGTGTGTGTGTGTGCGCGTTTTTTGGACTAGTATATTATTTAGTCCCTTGTGGACTATAAAGGTAGTATAACTTTGTAGCTTTTTCTGTGTTTGAGCGCCACCTTTTGCCAAAACAGGAAATGGATCAAAATAAAAAAAAACAGGATTCATTCCCAGCCTACAGCAGCGGATTGCGGTTCAACAACACATTTAGAAGAACAATTACAAATTATGATTCAGAAATACTTCAACTATATAAAAGTGACACACCTGTATGTTTGAAAAGTGACATCTGCTTCAAATCCCGAAGGAGATTTTTGTCTGTCACGATGTCTTTGAGGGCGTTGAAAGCTGGTGAACCAGGTTCTATCCACCTCTTTCTCTGTTGCTGCTCGTCTGTCAAAGGAGGATGACAGCAGGTGTACTCAACACCGTCAACCTCCCATCGATGCACGCCACTGATGTGATGCAGCACCGAAACCCATCGACGGACTGCAACCTGAAAAGATGACAATGGACCCTCAGCGAAACACTTCTCTTGAAAAAAATATAGAAATTACAGGACTGTAGAGATATCTTTACAGTATGTATGTAGCAGATCAGGGGAGATCATTTTGTTTATATTTTAGGTCATTACAAAGTGGAAAAAATCATAATCCCATTCTGATCCTGAATAGTATCGAGGACTTTATAAATTAGAGTATGGTATTTAGTGAATTATTTTTTATGTTTTCTAAATTCATATTCTTTGGATTCTTACCTCCTGATCTCCCTTTGAGGATTCACAGGACCAATACAGGTGGTTGGTTATAGCTTTCACCCACAGAAGGAGGTCTTTGCTGTCCTTCTTATTCGATGCAGCAACAAGTTTCTTCTTTACACCTGAAAACACACATACAACAAAATCCCAATCAGTAAATTAAACAATACAAACACATGCAAGGAAGTGCATTGTCAATTACTTTGCCTTTCTATAAATGAGTAAGCACTTCTAAGCTGTGGGTTAGATAGTAAAATGTGATGGCTTTAGCCAGTGGCAGACTGGGATCAAAAGACGACCCTGGCTGCCGTTTGCATCACAGCGGCCCTTATTCCAATGCACACCCCCCCCTCACACACAGCGGCCCTTATCCCAATCAAATCCCCCTCAGACACAGCGGCCCTTTTTCCATTCAAATTCCCCTCCCCTCAGGCGGGCCTGAGTCCCAAGGCCTTTCTGGCATTTGCCAGCGCGGCCAGATTGCCAGTCCGCCTGTGGTTTTAGCTTACCCTTGACGACATGCCAGGGGTCAAACTCATGCCGGATTTGGGGGTATTCCTCTCTCATGAGTTTCCGGATTGAAGGCGATCTGTCGGTGGTCATCACAGCAACATCCACCCCACACTCCAGCAACTGGTTCAGGCCCCTCTGGAATCCCATGGTCTCCATGGCGACAGAGCTTGTTGCCTCTGTCACCTAAAGCATAATGAATATTAAAAAGTTTAACATCCACATGTTTTTTTTCTTGATGAAAGCAACCTCATCACACAGTGCATTTTAGTTTTGCATAGATGAATTACCTGGACCAATTCAAAATGGACTAGTTCTTTGGTGGCATCATTCTGGAAAGTGTATGTTGAATACTTTGCACTGTAACCTGAGAAAAGAAACACAGATGGTTCAATTTCCTGTGGGGGTGGGGTGGGGAATGTTGATTATATAAAATGATAGCGATTTAGATGATTGTACAATATTAGTAATGATGTAATATTTACCAGGACTATCAAACCTGCCATCACCACAGAGTTCAGTACTATTTCCAGACTGTGATGCATCAATGAGCCGGGATTTGATCTGGTCATGTTTATCTTTGTAGGTGGACTGTATGACAGGTAGGAGGTAGGTCTTCTGAATGTTTTGGAACTGTGTTTGATGTGGAATGGGGACGTTGAGAAGAGAAGCCCAATCTGCTATGTCTGTGTACGTGGCTCCGGTGAAAACTATTGATGCACATACTTGCAGATTATTTTCTGGCATGCCTCTTCGGTCAGGACATGACTGCCAGTCACCAAAGTGTTTCCCACAGGTCCAGTGGATCTTGATTTGGCTGCCTTTGGTGTTGATTTTAGTCTCGGTTATTAGACTGGTACACTTGGGACAGGTTTGAAAAAGTTGAAGGAGGTGTGACTCGTTCACCAGCCACTTCTTTTCGGCCCATCCTGTTGTGGTGTCTCCACAAGAGCTTGCAGACCCAGACGTAGTCCCTGTGCTGGAAGACGGGTCAGAACTTGGTGGTGCAAAACTGACGTCTGCGGGATCCAGACCCAAGTCCCCAAAACTCGTGCTGAGATCAGACACCGGTTCCATGTCTTCTTCATGTTCACTCTGAAGACACAAAACAGTAGCAGAATTTATCTCTAACTGCACTGATGTTCAAGTAAGAAATTTTCACTCTATCATAGTAATATTTACATGATAACTTTTTATGCATACATGTTTATCGTTTTGCTATGAATAAAAGACAAGACTCTCAACTCACTCTCAATACTGCCGATGGTGTTGAGGCAGACGGGTGTGCAGGAATCAAAGTGGAGGTTGATGTGGATGGAATCTGCTCCTGGTGCAGACAAATAAAATACACATTGTATATGTACAGTACAGGAATGGATGGGCTGAATAGATACTCGGATAATACCCATGCAAAACCATTTCACTGCTGTGCTTACCACTGATTTGGAACATATAGGAGGCAAAGCAAGGTATTTTCCAGATCGGGAAGGTCTTGTGCGTGTTTTTGTCTGAGGTGGACTGGTTAGAAGTATAGTCAACAAAGAGGATAAATCAGGCCTAGATGATCCAGATGGCTCCTCATCTGCTCTGTGTTGGCTTTTGATTGGAGTGGATTGTGGGCGTATTTCAAAGTCTGCCTCCGGAGGAGACCCCGCACCACTGGCACTCTCCTAAAAGATAGTGGCGAAGAAGTGTGTTACAAAGCCTCATGACAAAAACAACCGTTTATAAGGTTTCTATTTGTACATGTAGGTAGCCTACAGGATCCCAATTCACACATTGTTGTCTGCATAGGGTAGGCTATTGAACAAAGAAATGTGCCCTTCCCCCAACACCCTTGGTAAAGTTTCGATATGGAAATGCAGGTACAGGAGCCAATTCACACAATTGTCTGCAGAGGGTAGGCTAGTGAAGAAAAGAGGTGCCCTTCCCCCAGCTCACCTGTGTTGAGCTTGGGGTATTCTTATTCTTATTTTTATCTGCTTCTTATTTTTACAGACTTTTCAATTCAGTCTGAGAGTGTTTTATAGTCTATTTATATTGGTATCAGTGATAATTACTGTAGATAATTCTTCAACTTAGTTTGTAACGTTATATTGCTAGCTACTTTGTTGACATATTACACCAATCGATGAGCACACATTATAGCCTAATAACATAATTCCACTAAGCTTCAAGAGAAATGCTTTACCTCCATTGTGTCTGTTGTGCCTTCTGCAACCTTTGGGATGGCATTCTTCCTGAGGCGGAGACGCTGCAATTTCTGTGTCCCATGTGTTTTTTGCCTGCCTGGAAAAAAATCCTCGGCAGCAAAGTGCAGACTGCATACCCGATGATCGGCCAGCCTCAATGTATCCACTGGCGTATTGGGGTCCTTTTTCAGCGCTACTAGCCAGAGCTTTAGGACGTCCGTGGAGAGCAAAGGAAGCCTGTGGAAGCTGAGATTTGTCCAAGTAGTCATTTTGTTTGGACAATTTGGGTACACGCAAAAACGAACCATTGCTGACGAATGACGACGACAATATTCTAGGCACCAACAATCCGATCGTAGCGCAGACAATGTGAGCGCGAGTGTAGCCTACAGACGGAGAATAGCAAGTCTGCGCGCTGGCCTGTGCGCATGCGTGCTGGAGCAAGTGGGGGAGAGGCTTATAAAGACCATGTTACAGAGGATCAACACCCCTTATTTGGAACCAAAACAACAATGGCTGGCGTAGAGGAATATCAACTGTCGATTCATGCTATGTGATTGATGAAAACAACCGTTTAGCGGCCGAAAATGGATTTTGAGAAACTGCATTCCCTATGCCCCGTGCGCCGCCATTACATGGATATACTGGCTCGCGCTGGATTTTATATTTCTTCTACATGCCTCCGAACAACACAAAAGTGATCTGGGTGAGTCAAACTTCTTATAATATGTCGTAAATAAGATCCAGGTTGTCAAAAACGAGCATAGTCCTTTAAGAGAGGCTGCTTGTGTCCCCAAATTCAAATCTCAACTGATACTCTAAACATCCCATCATTCACTTCAATGGGAAGGCACGACCTGCTTCTGACAGCTCTATCTCAAAAAGTATAAATGTTACAGCTTAGACATTGACACCGTAGGAATCCTGGGAACAAGCTGAACATGACACATAACACTTTATGTTATGATGTTTAATATGTCTGTGTAGCTTAAAAACTGTAAGTGTGGCAACAAGCTAGAAAACGGGTATGAATTCAACGTTAGCAACTCAAACGCTAGAGTGGAGCGCCATTCATTTGAATGAGGGGCATGGTTGTCAAGCAGATGGTACAAATGCTTCAAAAACCATAAATCACACAGTTAATATGAATCAGCACAAAACTAAGAGTGATGGTAGTTTACAAAATGTGTGAATGTTTTCAAATCACCAACTGCCACCAGTGTTAATTTTGACAGCAAATTATGATTTTGTTTTAGTCATAGTCTTTTGACTAAAATGCCATTTAGTTTTAGTCATATTTTAGTCATCTGACTTGTTTTAGTTTTAGTCTAGTTTTAGTTGACTAAATATCATTACGATTTTAGTCGACAAAATCTACCATAGATATGCTATGGACATGTGTCGCATACTTAGAAGCAGCTGCACAGCTTAAAAAAGTAATCATTCATAACGACGAACAGCGAAGGAGGGATAATAATAGATGTGTGGACTGTGGTGTGGAAGAAAACGTTGAACACTTTCTGTTACACAGTTTGAGGGAGAAAGGCGGAGACTACGAGATGAAATCAGAGGCAGGATGAGATGGGATTCTAAGGGGATTATTGAGCACTGAGGTTGAGGGGTAGGACTCAGCAGGAAGGCACTTTTCACATCCTTGGGTGACAAGGGGCTCTTGAAAAGGATTGTGCCAACGTCGTGCCAGCATTGTGCCAACATTGCGCCAGCGTCGGGCCAGCATTAATTAGAGCTGCCACCCAGGGGTCTGTAGTCCATTCCTAGGCCGAGCAGTGAACAATTGTATTATTTCCACCTGAAAAAAAACATAAGGGGTATGTATGGCGTAGTTGGCATACCTGTGAATGTTCATGAAGCAATTCTGATCATAGATCTGCCACCCAGGTGTGTCTAGTCCATTACTAGGCCGAGCAGTGAACAATTTAATTATGTCCACCTGAAAAAAAACATAAGGGGTATGTATGGCGTTTTTTTTTCAGACCAAATTAATTTTTATCTACAATCTTCATAAACCTTCACAGGTATGTAGTACAAGCAATTCTGATCATAGATCTGCCACCCAGGTGTGTCTAGTCCATTACTAGGCCGAGCAGTGAACAATTTAATTATGTCCACCTGAAAAAAACCATAAGGGGTATGTATGGCGGTTTTTTTTCAGACCAAATTAATTTTTTGTCTACAATCTTCATGAACCTTCACAGATATGTAGTACAAGTAATTCTAATCATAGATCTGCCACCTAGGTGTGTCTAGTCCATTACTAGGCCGAGCAGTGAACAATTTAATTATGTCCACCTGAAAAAAAACATAAGGGGTATGTATGGCTTTTTTTTTTTCAGACCAAATTTATTTTTATCTACAATCTTCATATACCTTAACAGGTATGTAGTACAAGCAATTCTGATCATAGATCTGCCACCCAGGTGTGTCTAGTCCATTACTAGGCCGAGCAGTGAACAATTTTATTATTTCCACCTGAAAAAAACCATAAGGGGTATGTATGGCGTTTTTTCTTCAGACCAAATTTATTTTTTGTCTACAATCTTCATGAACCTTCACAGGTATGTAGTACAAGCAATTCTGATCATAGATCTGCCACCCAGGTGTCTCTAGTCCATTCCTAGGCTGAGCAGTGAACAATTGTATTATTTCCAACTGAAAAAAAACATAAGGGGTATGTATGGCGTTTTTTTTTCAGACCAAATTTATTTTTTGTCTACAATCTTCATAATCCTTCACAGGTATGTAGTACAAGCAATTCTGATCATAGATCTGCCACCCAGGGGTCTGTAGTCCATTCCTAGGCCGAGCAGTGAACAATTGTATTATTTCCACCTGAAAAAAAACATAAGGGGTATGTATGGCTTTTTTTTTTCAGACCAAATTTATTTTTATCTACAATCTTCATGAACATTCACAGGTATGTAGGCCAAGCAATTCTGATCATAGATCTGCCACCTAGGTGTGTCTAGTCCATTACTAGGCCGAGCAGTGAACAATTTAATTATTTCCACCTGAAAAAAAACATAAGGGGTATGTATGGCGTTTTTTTTTCAGACCAAATTAATTTTTTGTCTACAATCTTCATGAACCTTCACAGATATGTAGTACAAGCAATTCTAATCATAGATCTGCCACCCAGGTGTGTATAGTCCATTACTAGGCCGAGCAGTGACAAATTTTATTTCCACCTGAAAAAAAACATGAGGGGTATGTATGGCTTTTTTGTCTGCCACCACTTTAAAAACTGAACATTTTATAATAAAAGAGATGAAGAAATGAGTTTATATGGTCAAAATGGCTCAATGTATTTTGTTTTGTTTTTTTACCAAAAAAAAATATTATTGTATATATTATATATTTCTCTACCATTGAAACTCTTTAGCTGTTGTGGACCATACATGTACATGTTAAATTTCAGACCCATTGGACTAACAGTTTATTAAGTTACTTTTTATAGGTTTTGCCAATTTTTCAAGCTTCGGACAAATTCATCAGACTGAGACTATGGCAAATAGAGGCAAATTTGTTCCCCATGAGGAAAGACACAAGTGTACCAAGTTTAATACATTTTTGTCAAGAGGGGTGGAAATGCCAGCATTTTGAAATGTGTGGTTTGAATTGGGTATAGCGCCACCTATGGGCGAATAATGGTGATTCCTAATGACCTCTAGTTTCAACATGCACATTTTGAGCATTTTTGGTCAATTACTTTTTGAGTTATTTGACCATTTCCAGGAAAAAAATAATAGCAAGCAGAACAAAAAATACCATCAATAACAATAGGGTACCTACTACCTACCATAGGACCAGTAATAAGTACGTCTGTCTAGAGGAAGTGATCCCAGCCATCGGGAGTAAAGCCTTCAATTCTTCCCCACGGCCATCAGCCTCATCAACAAGGCTTGTCTGACTACCCCCCTCCACCCTTTCCCTAAATGTTATGCCCCATGACCGAAAGCAAATTCCTAGTATGTTGAAAAACCGCATGGCAATAAATCAAATTCTGATTCTGAATAATAACAACTGCCACTAGCAGTTAAGAGTGCTAGAGAACATTCTCTGTTTATATGAATTGCAGCTTTGACTAACCTCTTTCTCTCATTGTCCATGTTTCAGCGGTGGCCATCAGTGACCCCTACTTTAGCGGCAACCAGTCCTCCTGGATGTCCTTCCCTCCTGTCAGAATCAGGCACAGGACCGACCTGCAGCTGCAGTTCCAGACTCTGTCACCAGAGGGCATCCTCTTCTACACGGCACAGCACCTCAGTGCCAGAGCTGGTAGGATTTCAGGAACGTCAGCAGGCGACTGTATGACATAGTCTAAAGGCAATTTGCACATCCCAAAGAGAGTAATTTATCTTTTGACCTTTTGTGGTGTATTATCAGGTGATTTCAGTTTGACATTTGCAGCACAACCAAGTCATCCATTAACAATGAGTATAGCTTACTACAACAGAACTGCAACCTTTTGCAACAGAAAAAGAAACATACAAAATTAAAACGTCAGACTAATTTCCATTCATTACTTCCCTTCCCCCGGCCTGCGTCGCCCTCCTCCCCTCCCCAGGAGACTTCCTGTGTGTGTCTCTGACATCAGGCTTCCTTCAGCTGCGCTACAACCTGGGAGACGGCACCAGGGTCCTACAGTCCGCCCGCCGCGCCGACACCAGTGGCTACACCTGGCACGTCGTACGTGCGGGCAGAGATGGCCACCAGGGCTTCCTGGTTCTGGACGGCGTGGAGGTGAGACGGAACGCCACCGATGACGGGACGATGACCACGTTGGACGTGGCTACGGAGATGTTTATCGGGGGCGTGTCCACTCTGAGCACGGTAGCCAACGAGGCGGTGGAGAACGAGCCGGCGGGGTTCACCGGTGGGATCCGGGAGGTGGTTGTTAACGGGGTGGAGCTAGAGCTGACGGAGACGGGGGCGCTGGGCGGAGCCAATGTGGGGGACTGGGACGGTACAGCTTGTGGGTACAAGGTGTGTCAGAACGGAGGTCGCTGCAGTCCTTTTGGCTCAAACTCCTTCCTGTGTACCTGCCCCCCTCCCTGGACAGGCCCTGTGTGTAACCAGACGGTCAACTGCGTCAACCACCTCTGCCAGCCCGGCTCTCTGTGTGCCCCCGGAGTCGCGCCCGCCTCCTACTACTGCATCTGCCCCCTGGGCAGGCGGGGCAGGTACTGCGGGGATGAGGCCTACGTTACCAGCAGCCTGAAGTTCATAGGGAACTCCTACTTGAAACACAGAGACGCTAAGTTCGGTACGCGGAACCTGAGGTACACAGAGCTGTCGTTCAACTTTTCCGCGGCGCCAGGGACGGTTTGATCATGTGGATGGGGAGGGCGGAACACGAGGACGACGACTACCTCGCCGTCGGGCTCCAAGAGGGGCGCCTCAAATACGCAGTGAACCTCGGGGAGAGACTGGCCCTCCCCTTCACATTCAGAAACGTCTCGTTGTGCTGCAACAAGTGGCACCATGTCTCCATCTCCCTCAATAGCACCGTGACTCAGGTGTTCCTGGACCAGGACAGAGTCCTCCACGAGGACGTGGATCCCTTTGAACGCTACGTCGCTATGAATTATGGGGGGGTGTTTTACTTTGGAGGGTTTGAGTTACACCGAAATATATCCACAGTGACCTCTGGACTCTTTAACAACAGATTTGTGGGAATCCTGAAAGATGTGCGCTTGTATCAGGACCCTAGGCATCTACAATTCCTCCAAAACAGTGAAGGGTTTAATGTTTACAAAGGCAATGAGTAGTTGGGTGCGGTTGTCAAGTAGGCCTGATGGTGTTAGTAAAAGTGATGTGAGATATGTTTGCAGCTACAGATAGAAACGGCACATCCAGAACAGGACTGAAACAGAGGCGTATAGAGACATGCTAGATTGCTTAATTCTGCAACAAAAATATTCAGTTTTTTTATGTTTTAGGTACCACAGAGATCTGGATTAACTAGTTGAAAATGAGCATAAAAGGAACCTTTAGAGTGGCACTTACTTTTCAGGGGGATATCTTCAACATGATGTAAATAATGATCTTGTTGGTAAGAAATTACAATATAGTAGATAATAGCCGTTTCTGCAACCACAAAAGTGTCATGTGCATGCAAATCAGTTTTTGAGCATACAAAAACCACTATACACATCCCAAGTTCTTACCCACACAAAATGTTTCCATCATATATGCATGGTGAATGGATTCCCCTTAAAAATATACATTTAACCCACTGAAGAACATTTTCTCATCAACAATAAAAAGAACTTTATTAGGAACTGTACATACACTGTGCAGAAGGCACACTTGATCTCTAATGTACATGACAAGCCAAAATGTACAGACCACGGCTGCTGATAAAAATGAACAGCTTAAAAAAATCAGAGCAGGTCAAAATAAAGAAATGAATTACAACAGAACAAGCTGCTTTCATGGCAAATGTGTTTGTTGTTTTTTTCCTACTCCGGGGTTACGTCATAGCCGTGATTGAGAAGAACTCAACTGGAGTTCAGTCGATCCCATCCAGGAACATCCATGTCTGTGTTGTTTCATGCATTTGAACAGCATGTGCGAGGCCTCAGAGCATTATGTTCAGAGCTGCGGGTCACTAGGTGACATAATAAACCATATACATAATATACAACAAAAGGAAGATTTTTTTTGTGTGATTCAATTGTTTTTAAAAGAAATAATATTTTGAATGTGTTAATTATCCCAACTGAAATGTTTCTACTGTACTGTATTGTAAATATGACTGTGGGGAGAAAAAAAAGGAACATTTATGAGATGGCACAAAAACAGTTGTAGACCAGGGCGTATAAAAATCAGGATTCGCTCATTTAAAAACCCTTTCAATCCGTCAAACCTGTCCAATCATGAATTAATGTCTTTCAAAATCCTCCAATCAGGAGTGGCCGTCTTTCGAACTCCTCCTCCTCTCTTTGTCGTGGTCAGAGTCTCGCCTGTGTCGGTGTCTGTCCTTGTGCCGACCGCTGTGGTCGTCGCTATGGTGCCTGTCTTTCCTCCGGTCTCCATGGCGATCCTCTTTGGAGTGTCCATGGTGCCTGCTCCTGTCTCTGTGCTTGTCCTTGTCCTCGTGGCTCCTGTCCTGCTTCTTCTCCCTGTCGTGGTCTCGGTCGTGGTGTCGGCTCTTCTTCCCGTGGGGAGATGACTCGCTGTGGGTCCGGCGTCGGCTGTACTGGTCCCTGTCCTCTGCCTGCTGGGGCTGCCGGTCCCAGGGGTCCGTGTACAGCATGCTCTCCGGTCCCAGATCCTCCTTGGGAGCGGCCTGGGGAGGTGGAGGGTCAGAAGGGTCGGGGTAGCCCTGTCCCAGTCCAGGAAGCACGTTGAGGGGCGCTGGGCCGGGTGGCACCCACGGCGCGGTGTGGTTCAGCGTCTGAGGGTCTGGGTGGGGGAATATGGGCGGGGGGCCGCCGGGGTAAACATAGTTACCAGGTACCTGGGGGGGCAGGTGTGGTGGGTAGGGGTGATAGGGGGGCATCGCCGCCGGAGGGTAGGGGTACTCGGGGACTCTGCTGTGGATAGGCGTGTAGGCGGGGGCCTGAGGACCATGGTTGTTGGGAGGGTATGTGCCTGGACAGCCCGGCGCGTTGGGCTGGGGCAGGTTGGTGCTGCTTTCCTCCAGGGGTATGTAGTCAGCCTGGAGGTGGTGCGAGGCCCCGTGCTGGGCTGCTGGGGCTTTGTAACTCCTGGTGTTCAGCACCGGGACCGGCTGGGGGTCCAACGGAGCCGGGTGACCGGCAGAGTTAACCACAGTCTTTGGCCTCTTCTCTTCCGTCGTGCTGGGGTAGGCCGTGCATTTCTTCAAGATGCCGCTGGGAGGGGGTTTAGGGAGGGTGGAGGTGCCGTCTTCGATAGTCCCACCGGATGGGGTTGTACATTTCTCCTCCTTGGGTTTTCCGTTTTCGGAGGACGCCTCTCCTCTGTCTGGAGCAGCAGAGTTGCCGGTCACCTTTCCCTCTGCGGGAGGCAGGCCGGCCAGGAAGGCTTCGGTAGAGACGTCCGGAGGCTTGTCTTTCAGAGAGACGGACGTCACGGCGTGGTTCACCACAACGTCTTTAGAGTTGTTAGTGAGGGACTTCTCTGCGGGGTCGGTGGGGGGCACCGGTTTGGGCTCTCTCTTCTTAATGACGAAGCGGTCGAGCCTGAGCGGGGCAGAGGGGCTCTTCGTGGGGGTGGTGGGGTAGTTCCCCAAACCTGGGATGACTACATCTGTGCTGTCGCTGCCCGGTACAGGTTTACCCCACATGTCCGGCAGGGGCGGCAGCTCCCCTCCCCAGCTCCGCAGCACCCCCGGGAGGAAGCGTAGTGGTTTAAAAGACTCCTGGAGGTTCCCCTCCTCCGACTCCGACATCTTCTCAGGCGAGTCAACGTTAGACTCTGTGACGTCCTCCGGCTCTTTGTGTTTCTCTGTAGCTTCTTTAGTGCGGTGTGAGACGGTGAGGGAGGTGAGGTAGCTGGTCTCCTCGTCCTTTGTAGCGTTGACCTCTGTGTTGGGGACGGGCAGGGGCTTGCTCTCTGGGATGAACCTGGCCGTCTCGTTGATGTCCACCGGGAGGAAGTCTCTCTTGGGCCTCTGGCGGATGATCAGGCCCATGAGCAGGTTGGGACGGTTGGCCTCCAAGCCTAGGGAGAAACACAAAATGGCCAAACATTTCCAATGCTATGAAATCAATACACAAACGAATCACATTTAAGTACATTTCGCCAGACACAGTCTAATCCTAGTCCAAGCATGAACATAACTTTTACAGATATTCTCAGAGATCTTAGTCCTATATGCTATTGCTATCTCTGTGCTAGAAATCCAACTTCAGAAGAAACCGAGAAAATATACTTTTTCTCTGATATGCAGGATGCATTCTTCTCCATGTGGATTGTACATCAGCAAGAACGGTGTGTGTGTGTGTGTGCGTCAGCCCTGTTACCTGGGCCGTCGAATGGCACCAGTTGGTGGGGGACTTTCTCGGCGGCTCCCAGGGGGATGAGGTACATGTCTTTGACCCGTTTCAGGTTGTTGGCCACCACCCCGAAGCGCTTCCTGCTGCTGAAGTAGGCGTACAGCAGCGTGTAGGAGATCTCATCCTCCTCCGTCTCCGGGGAGAAGCGAATCAAACACACCTCCTGGAAAAGATGACGGATATGAAGAGATGGTCTCACGCACGGTCACATCTCCTCGAAAAGTTCATATGGAATAAGGTCAACATCCAAATTGTCTGTAGTGGCAAAATACAATAACCCAAAATACACCATCCTCCTGTGACTGCTATTATTCCGTCAGCACAAAATTGATGCAAAGTGTTCCCCAGATTGCTTTTAACCTCAGGAAGGAACTTGGAGCTACAAGACTGAACTTGCAACATACGTCTAATTGTCTTACTCTAATTGCTAGTGCTAAGTCGTCAGTGTCGTTGTGAAACTGCTGTGTTCTGCAATGCTATTGTGAGAGTGAGTTTTGGCCTGATCTAGACTAACTGCCCTGTTGAGTGGGCTGAGGGAGTGGCCTACTCCCCTGGCGGACGATTAGCAATCAGCAGGTACAGGCCTTAAGCAATGACGGCCTAGACGGCGACAGCTCCCTCTGGCGTGCGACCGAAGGCTGGGGCGACCAAAGGCACCGGGCGACTTAGTCAAGGAAGACGGTCAGGACGGCAGCGCGTCTGCACCTACCTCTGGACCTGTTGGGTCTGCCTTAGGTGTTTGCCTCCGATTCCGTCCCTCTCCTACCGTCTGATACTGCCACTGAACTTCTCCTCTCTACTCTTGCCTCTTCTCTGGACAATCTCTGTCCCCTCACCTCCAGGCCTGCACACCCAACTCCACCTGCCCCATGGTTGACAGACTCCAAGAGGACCTTCTGAATTTCCAATAGGCCTATCTTCTTCCCACATTCTCCTCCACTCTGTCTGCTGCTAAAGCTGCTTTCTTCCACTCCCACTCTGCTTCCTATCCGAAAAAAGTCATTGCTACCTTCTCTTCACTACTCCAGCCCCCTACTCCCAACTCCTCCCTAACCCTGATGATTTCGCAAAATTCTTTAACAAGAAAGTTTACGAGATCAGATCCTCTTTCCACCCTCCCCCAGTCAACGCTCCGTGAACCAAGCGCACCCCCCCACCCTCTCTCCCCTCCCTGCTCCCCCCCTCCTAAAGAAACCATCTCTCGACCCCTCTCAAAAACTACAGACCGGTTTCCCTTCTATCCTTTCTATCCAAAACACTTGAACATGCTATCTTTAACCAACTGTCTTCGTACCTCCACCAGAACGTACCTCCACCACAAAGCTGCTGCTCGCCTGGTGTTCACCCACACAACTTCCCTCCTCCGTTCCCTACACCGACTCCCTGTAGCAGCTCACATCCAGTTTAAAACTCTGGCTCTAACCTACAGGGCAATGAAAGGAACAGCCACCCCCTCCCAACCGCTACGCTCTGCTACCTCGGGACGACCGGTTGCTCCGAGGCTCCTGCGGTCGATCGACACAGTCACAGCTCTTCTCTGTCCTGGCCCCGCAGTGGTGGAACAAACTGCCCACTGATGTCAGGACAGCAGAGTCGCTGCCCATCTTTCGTCGCAGGCTCAAAACTCATCTCTTCAAGAAGCAACAATCCTCCCACCTAAGCACTTATTTTATTATATTATATTGCACTGTACTTTAGATTGCCATTCTTGCACTTTGCCTTCAGCACTAAATGATGCTCTTAGTCACTTGTTTTAGAAAGAAGATGCACTTGTGAGTTCTGGCAAGTAGTAGTACATTGGCTCTTCCTACGTTAAATGCAATTATTGTTAGTCGCTTTGGATAAAAGCGTCTGCTAAATGACTAATGTAAAAGCACATCAAATTAAACCCCACAGGTCATGGAGAGGTTATCAAAATTGAGGTGATTAAGTCTTAAAATGTTAGGAAATGACAATTAAAACTCAGACCTTAGTGCAAGCAAGACACAATGCTTGTGTTCTAGGATCCTGCTCTCCTGGAGGACTTGGATTTGTACTTAATTCGCACCTATTGTTGTTATTATAACAATTTACTTCCTTGGAGGAGGGGTTGTTCATGTTGCCTGGTGTGGGTTCTCTCTGGACAGAGAGTGATAACATATTTTCTACAGTAGAATGGGACCCCCACATTGCCCTTTTGCACTACGGCTGGCTAGTTACCTTTTTTGGTCAGCAGAGGGAGCCATCTACCTGTAAATCAATGCCTCATTCCAGTGGATGGCCTCCCTCTTTTATTTTTGACATGGTGATGTTTACAATGTGGAAATGCTTGTGTTCTAGTATCCTGCTCTCCTGGAGGACTTGGATTTATACTTAATTCGTACCTATGGTTATAACAATTTACCTCCTTGGAGGAGGGGGGGGGTTTTCATGTTGCCTGGTGTGGGTTCTCTCTGGATAAAGAGTGATAAAGTCTTTTCTACAGTAGAATGGGACCCCTACATTGCCCTTCAACCCTGGTTCCTCCAGGGAATTTGGACATGGCTCCTCCTCTCTGACCATACTTATACTGGAACACAATCCTACCTGGATCAAGTCCCACAGACTCAGGAGGGAATGTTGGCCCTGAGAATTGTTGATTTTTCTACTTGATACAAACAAAGATCACTTACTTTTGATAAGTCCGAGTCTTTTTGATGCTACTGTATAAACTCAGTTAGACCTTGATTGGCTAGACGATTGATAAATGACGTCAACAATCCTGTCTGAACCAAGGCCCGTCTATCAGAATACTGACAATTGTCTTAAAGGCAAAAGGAGAATGTGCACTGACCGAATGTGTGGTTTTTGGTATTCATATTTTGCAATCAAGTCTTCCATGTAAATAGTTTAAAGTTATTTTACGGTTGTTGTTCAAATAAAACAAACAAAATAAGCTTAAGTCTTGTGTGTGTGTGTTTGTGGTATGATGTGCTGGGCTGAGGTAATTATAGGTATGATAATATTATAATAGATTGCATGTAGACAGCCAAAATATGTCATATATGTTAATATATAAACAGCCCCCACCCGGTTACACATTGCTTTAAAGAAGTCTCTGGCGCCATCTCCTGACGAAATCTCCACACTGCAAATGAATAAAGCCTCAAATGAGATACTGGACTTTTGTGAGATACTGTACCTTCTGGATTTGGCAATATGGCCTATATGAATATATAAATAGCACACAATCACACACCACAAAAACACACATTGGCCAAAAAGTACACACATTTTTAGAATATATTGATAAAAACGCACAGCACTGTCACACAAGGGGAGCAAAAATAACTAACACACAGGAGCTAGGCTACATCTCTAGGCTACACACACACCAAACACGGCAAACGGCCCAACAAATTGTAACTGGAGTTAGGCAAGAGCCTAATTGCATTCCTCGGCCAGTTCCGTCAACATTTTGGCAGTCTCCTCGTCGCGTCTTCTACGCAGGAGACGACGAACCCTCTCCCGGATGTAGGATTGAGGGCTGCCTTTGATTCCGTCGGGACTCCAATTACGGGGCCACAGACCATGCTGGACGCCGAGTTGGACGATCGTGTTGGCTTTCTCGTCGAGGCGAGTGTGGTCTGCAGGGACAGGAGGGTAGTAGATTGAGCACGATTGAGCAGATTTCAAAGACTGAATGCATTTTCTGCAGCAATGGGCAAAAAGCAAGCGACAAAAACATTTGAGATAGGCCTACTAACCTTTGATCTTAAGTTGGTCAACCATGCAGTGGACAAATCCTGCCTGTAGCACGGTGAGTTTTTCTCTCGGATCTAAAGCTGCCGGCAAGAAGGGCTTTACTTGTTCCGCGAGTTCAGTTTCCAGGTCCTCGAGCGATGAAGCAACCAGCCTTGGTTTTTTGGCCGGGCATGACGGCCTACCCAGCAGCACCAGATGACCAGCAGAAGAGGCAGCTCGCTGACCGGGGATGGTTTCCGATGAGGGGCAGGGTTCTTGGCTTTGCGCTCGGGCAGTGAGCGCGGCTTGCAGGCCAGCGTGTTCCTGCCTCAGCTGGTGAACATCACTTCTCAACTGCGCCATTTCCTTTGCCTGCTGATCCAGCATCGCTTTAAAGTCCTTCATTTTCTCAACCATGAACTGCCGTAGCACGCTCACTTGGTCCTGCGCGCTCAACGCAGGCTGTGACCCAGGAACTTCTGTGGAGGGAGGGGGGGGGGGGGGGGGGGGGTACAGTGATGGACAGTTTAGTCCATTGCAACAGAATCAATGTCTTGTCTGTCACACTGTCATAATGTCATTGTCTTTTTATTTTCTGCACATGCTCTTCCAAACGCACGCACCCATCATCTCCTCCTCAGATTCGCTGCCGGATCGTTCCGCTGGTCGTTCCATGGCCTGTGGGGGAGATGTTCAAAGGTGTTTTTCACCTTCAGTCATAAAATAGCTCATGAGAAGATACGCC
Organism: Borostomias antarcticus; assembly: GCF_949987555.1. Lineage (NCBI taxonomy): Eukaryota > Metazoa > Chordata > Actinopteri > Stomiiformes > Stomiidae > Borostomias > Borostomias antarcticus. The sequence continues at coordinate 365,242 of NW_028175942.1, forward strand.
GTTTGTCTATTATTATTATTATTATTATTATTATTTGTGTATGTCAAATAAACCAAACCAAACAAACTGAAAAGGTTATTCATAAGGCACATCAAAATAACTTATATATTAACTATATATGCTACTGTTTATAAATAGGCTATTGTGTTTTTCATCCAATTTCCTCAAGAACGTGGTCAGGCCGCTGAACATAATTACATTAAATGATGAACTCAGAAAAGTTGATATACTGTCTTCACTCCCAAGATGTGTGTGTTGCAAACGCCCTCAAGTGTGTTAACATGTGGACTGGCAGACAATGACCACCACTCATCCGCTTCAGTGAGCGTGGAAAGTTCAGATCTTCAGTGGAAGAAGAAAATTATGATGATTATTAGGTTATAAAAGTATGGAAAGCAGTCTTTGATTACATTTGAAATATTGTACTGTAATTCTATATAACAAAAGCTTAAGATTGTTTTGATTTGATACTAAGCACACTGTGACGATTCCGTCTCGGTCACCGCCCTACCCGATGTAGTTGACTCCCAAACCATCACTCACTTTTTTCCACCAATCATCTGTCACCAAATCCACTCAACCAATTCCAGTGGTTTATTTAGAGGCTCTTCCCTTATTCCCTAGTAGCGCGCGACAAAACAAGGAAGTGGCTAGACCGTCCTTTGTTCGAATTGTTTCATTGATAATAACCACCCAAGGAATAGCATTCAGCTGCGGGATTTACAAACTAGCGATTATTCACTGTAGCCTACTGCTGAAACTTACGGGGTGACAGTGACGGTGTCGTGAGTGGAATTGTTATTTTGTTTGTGCTGGTCGAGATTTAAGTTGTAGCCTACAGATCCAAAGACTGAACTGAGCCAAGGACTCTTAATTTTTGTGAGGTTTTGCGCTGTCGGAATTGGACTGTGTAGCTCTGGATCTGACTGATTGGTGCGATATATTTTCGATTTGTGATTGATTTATGGTGACGGCCTATGCGAATGAACTGCAATTTGTTTTGTTTAATTGCATGTTTTTGTTGCACTATATTGTTTTTTTGCACTATGCTTTGTGTACTGAGGTTGCTTGGCTGTTACGCTTCACATTTCTGTTACGATAGTATATCACATTTCTATTAAGATAATATATATTTGAAAAAGAGTGGTTTAGAGCTTTAGTTCATTTGATGAGGTACCATTAGACACGTGAGTCTTTTCTTATAAAGAAAATTGTGCACTAAACTGACATTAAATGGTTGAAATTAATAAATTCCAGTGAACAAAATAATCTTGATAATCAGTGATATGGAATCTGATGACGCTTCTATGGAGATTGATTGGTTCCAAGAGATTATCCTTCTAAGAGGTTATGTTGTTGGCAATCAAATGACTAATTGTTTTTTATGTTATTTCATACAAAACGTGCCTAACTTCTCCCAGCTGGCAGAGCCCCTGAATGCAATGAAGCGCAAGGGAGCCAAGTTTATCTGGACGCCGAAGTGCCAGGATGCCTTTGAGACCCTGAAACGCTGCCTTGTGTCCCCGCCCATACTGGGACATCCAAACTTTAACCTGCCCTTCATTGTCTACACCGACGCCAGCGAGGTTGGCCTTGGTGCAGTTCTGGTTCAGCAGACGGGACTTGGGACCGAAGAGGTTCTAGCATACGCCAGTCGCAGTCTGAACACCGCTGAAAGGAACTATTCCACCACCGAGCAGGAGTGTCTGGCAGTCGTCTGGGCGTTGGAAAAATGGAGATACTACCTGGAAGGAAGGCTGTTCTCTGTTGTGACGGACCACTCCTCTTTGGTGTGGGTTTTCAAGACCCAGAAACCCAGCACCCGTCTCATCAGGTGGGCCTTACGTCTCCAGGAGTTCATTTTTTCAGTGGAGTACAGGAAGGGAAAGTACAATACGGTGCCTGATGCGCTGTCCAGAGCCCCAGCTGATGGACATAGTCCTCCCTTGCCCACCTGTGCCTCTGTCCTGTCCTTCAAGCTGGATCTGGTGAAAGACCTGCAGATCTCAGACGAAGCCCTCTGGAAGGCTCAACAAGCAGACCCAGACATACGGAAATTGTACCAGTCTGTTGTGGATCAGGGTGAAGTTGTGGAGAACTCGGCTACCAAATATACCATCTTGGAGGACAAGGTATACCGAGTGGTGCAGCTGCCTCATAAGATGCTGTACCAGGTATATATACCATCACCGCTACGAACCCAACTGCTGCAGCTCTTCCATGAGGACCCCTTGGCTGGCCATCTGGGGAGGTTCAAAACCTATAAAAGATTGCAAGCCTTGGTTTATTGGCCAAACCTAAGCTTAGATGTCAAACATTATGTCCAATGCTGTCAGATATGCCAACAACACAAGCCGGAATGCCGGAAACCTGCTGGAAAACTCCAACAGACTGTCGTCCATAGCCCTTGGGAGATGTTGGGGGTTGACCTGATGGGCCCTTTCCCTAGAAGCTCCAAGGGAAATGTCTACCTCTTGGTATTTGTAGATTACTACTCACGATGGGTGGAGCTTTTCCCACTACGACGTGCAACTGCTGAGACTGTGTCCAAGGTACTTACAGAAGAAATCCTAACCCGCTGGGGAGTACCAAACTTCATCCTTTCAGACCAGGGCTCACAGTTTGTTTCCTCTGTCTTTGAAAGTGTCTGCAAGCAGTGGAACGTGGGTCCGAAGAGGACGACCGCTTATCACCCGCAGACAAACCTAACAGAAAGGATCAACCGGAATTTAAGAACCATGATTGCCTCCTATGTTGATGACAACCATAAGCACTGGGATAAATACCTACCCGAATTCCGGTTTGCATTGAACTCTGCTGTCCACGAATCCACCGGAGTGACACCTGCTGAGGTGAACCTCAACCGGCCTCTCAGGGGACCCATGGAGGTTCTGTTGCTGCCCCGAGAGTGCACTCCTGACGCCCCAGCATTTGGAAAGGTTGCCCAGCTGTGTGAGCTAAAAGACTTTGTCACCAGCAAGCTCAAGAACGCTAGACAGAAACAGAAGAAATACTATGACAAACATCGGAGGGAAGTGGAGTATAAGGATCAAGACCGAGTCTGGATGCGCACCCACCCGTACTCCAAAGCTGAAAAGTCCTTCTCTGCGAAAATAGCCCCGCGATGGAAGGGACCTTACCGTGTCATACAGAGAGTGGGTGCCCTTACCTATCAGATTGCATTGGAAGACACTGGAGAGGATGTCAGAGTGGTGAATGTCACCCGTCTCAAGCCCTGCTATCCCTCTGCCAAGGAAATGGAGGAACAACAAAGTCGTTCAGACCGACAGCGTGTCCTCGACATTTTTGCTGAAGAGAGTGGGGATGAGGAGTTTCTGGGTTTCAACTCTACGGCTGAGGGGATGGAGGACCAGTGCCGCTCGGACCGCCAGAGGATCCTGGACATTTTTGCAGAGGAGAGCGACGATGAAGATTTCCTTGGTTTTGAGTGAAGTAACGCCTCCCTGCCATCTGGCTTTCTTCAAAGGGGGGGGAGTGTGACGATTCCGTCTCGGTCACCGCCCTACCCGATGTAGTTGACTCCCAAACCATCACTCACTTTTTTCCACCAATCATCTGTCACCAAATCCACTCAACCAATTCCAGTGGTTTATTTAGAGGCTCTTCCCTTATTCCCTAGTAGCGCGCGACAAAACAAGGAAGTGGCTAGACCGTCCTTTGTTCGAATTGTTTCATTGATAATAACCACCCAAGGAATAGCATTCAGCTGCGGGATTTACAAACTAGCGATTATTCACTGTAGCCTACTGATGAAACTTACGGGGTGACAGTGACGGTGTCGTGAGTGGAATTGTTATTTTGTTTGTGCTGGTCGAGATTTAAGTTGTAGCCTACAGATCCAAAGACTGAACTGAGCCAAGGACTCTTAATTTTTGTGAGGTTTTGCGCTGTCGGAATTGGACTGTGTAGCTCTGGATCTGACTGATTGGTGCGATATATTTTCGATTTGTGATTGATTTATGGTGACGGCCTATGCGAATGAACTGCAATTTGTTTTGTTTAATTGCATGTTTTTGTTGCACTATATTGTTTTTTTGCACTATGCTTTGTGTACTGAGGTTGCTTGGCTGTTACGCTTCACATTTCTGTTACGATAGTATATCACATTTCTATTAAGATAATATATATTTGAAAAAGAGTGGTTTAGAGCTTTAGTTCATTTGATGAGGTACCATTAGACACGTGAGTCTTTTCTTATAAAGAAAATTGTGCACTAAACTGACATTAAATGGTTGAAATTAATAAATTCCAGTGAACAAAATAATCTTGATAATCAGTGATATGGAATCTGATGACGCTTCTATGGAGATTGATTGGTTCCAAGAGATTATCCTTCTAAGAGGTTATGTTGTTGGCAATCAAATGACTAATTGTTTTTGATGTTATTTCATACAAAACGTGCCTAACTTCTCCCAGCTGGCAGAGCCCCTGAATGCAATGAAGCGCAAGGGAGCCAAGTTTATCTGGACGCCGAAGTGCCAGGATGCCTTTGAGACCCTGAAACGCTGCCTTGTGTCCCCGCCCATACTGGGACATCCAAACTTTAACCTGCCCTTCATTGTCTACACCGACGCCAGCGAGGTTGGCCTTGGTGCAGTTCTGGTTCAGCAGACGGGACTTGGGACCGAAGAGGTTCTAGCATACGCCAGTCGCAGTCTGAACACCGCTGAAAGGAACTATTCCACCACCGAGCAGGAGTGTCTGGCAGTCGTCTGGGCGTTGGAAAAATGGAGATACTACCTGGAAGGAAGGCTGTTCTCTGTTGTGACGGACCACTCCTCTTTGGTGTGGGTTTTCAAGACCCAGAAACCCAGCACCCGTCTCATCAGGTGGGCCTTACGTCTCCAGGAGTTCATTTTTTCAGTGGAGTACAGGAAGGGAAAGTACAATACGGTGCCTGATGCGCTGTCCAGAGCCCCAGCTGATGGACATAGTCCTCCCTTGCCCACCTGTGCCTCTGTCCTGTCCTTCAAGCTGGATCTGGTGAAAGACCTGCAGATCTCAGACGAAGCCCTCTGGAAGGCTCAACAAGCAGACCCAGACGTACGGAAATTGTACCAGTCTGTTGTGGATCAGGGTGAAGTTGTGGAGAACTCGGCTACCAAATATACCATCTTGGAGGACAAGGTATACCGAGTGGTGCAGCTGCCTCATAAGACGCTGTACCAGGTATATATACCATCACCGCTACGAACCCAACTGCTGCAGCTCTTCCATGAGGACCCCTTGGCTGGCCATCTGGGGAGGTTCAAAACCTATAAAAGATTGCAAGCCTTGGTTTATTGGCCAAACCTAAGCTTAGATGTCAAACATTATGTCCAATGCTGTCAGATATGCCAACAACACAAGCCGGAATGCCGGAAACCTGCTGGAAAACTCCAACAGACTGTCGTCCATAGCCCTTGGGAGATGTTGGGGGTTGACCTGATGGGCCCTTTCCCTAGAAGCTCCAAGGGAAATGTCTACCTCTTGGTATTTGTAGATTACTACTCACGATGGGTGGAGCTTTTCCCACTACGACGTGCAACTGCTGAGACTGTGTCCAAGGTACTTACAGAAGAAATCCTAACCCGCTGGGGAGTACCAAACTTCATCCTTTCAGACCAGGGCTCACAGTTTGTTTCCTCTGTCTTTGAAAGTGTCTGCAAGCAGTGGAACGTGGGTCCGAAGAGGACGACCGCTTATCACCCGCAGACAAACCTAACAGAAAGGATCAATCAATCAATCAAAGCTTTATTTATATAGCGCATTTCATACCCAGAGGCAACACAATGCGCTTTACAGAGAACAAGGGAGGTGGGCAGACATCCCACCCCTACATATTCCAGAGGGAAGCAAAAAAACAGTAATCACCCGAGGGCCAGATAAGTGAGCTGTAAAAATTCTTCCCTGACCCCTCTCAACGAGGCGATCGAGCAAGCTCCTGGAGTATGTTTGTCTACCGGCTAAGAACATTTATAGAGCAATAAATAACATTAAATTACATTTTCAGAGTAAGAGAGGCTAATAACATCATAGGAGAGACATGGCAAAACATTGGAGTATGTCTGTGTGTGCATAAATGTGCCTGGGCCCAGATAGAGGCAGGGGTTTGGGTAGGGTGGGGGGAAGTAAAAGGATACGGACCCGGGTTAGGGTGAGGGGAAGGGGATCTGAGCCCAGGACTGGTGTATGTCAGTGTGTGTGTGAGTGTGCCTGGGTCCAGGTAGAGGCAGGGGTCAGGGGTAGGGTTGGGGTAGGAAGAGGATACGGACCCGGGGTAGGGTGAGGGGAAGGGGGTACTGGACCCAGGCCTAAGGCCGGAAGTGGACTGTTGTATGTCTGTGTGTGTGTGTGTGTGTGTTAACTAATTTGCTACGACATCTGCAGCAGATACAGGGGCATCCATCGGACTCAGGGTGGTCCATTGGCGACAGCGGGGCATCCACTGGACCTGGTTAGAAGATAGGAGGGAGAGAGAGAGGCACTAGGGAGAGGGGAGGCAGAACAGGGTTAGTAGCACACGGAGCCATATATAGAGCAATACATTACGTCAAACTACATTTTCAGAGCAAGAAAGGCTAAGAGCATCATGGGAGAGGTGTGGCAAACACTAATGTGTGTGTGTGTGTGTGTGTGCGTGCCTGGGCCCCGATAGAGGCAGGGGTTGGGGTAGGGTGGGGGGTAGGAAAAGGATACGGACCCGGGTTAGGGTGAGGGGAAGGGGATCTGAGCCCAGGACTGGTGTATGTCAGTGTGTGTGTGAGTGTGCCTGGGTCCAGGTAGAGGCAGGGGTCAGGGGTAGGGTTGGGGTAGGAAGAGGATACGGACCCGGGTTAGGGTGAGGGGTAGGGGTACTGGGCCCAGGCCTAAAGCCGGAAGTGGACTGTTGTATGTCTGTGTGTACGTGTGTGTGTGTTAACTAATTTGTTACGACATCTGCAGCAGACACAGGGGTATCTATCGGTCTCAGGGTGGTCTGCTGGTGACAGTGGGGCATCCACTGGACCTGGTTAGAAGATAGGAGGGAGAGAGAGAGGCACTAGGGAGAGGGGAGGCAGAGCAGGGTTAGTAGCACACAGAGCCATATATAGAGCAGTACATTACATCAAACTACATTTTTAGAGCAAGAAAGGATAAGAGCATCATGGGAGAGGTGTGGCAAACCCTGATGTGTGTCTGTGTGTGTGTGCGTGCCTGGGCCCAGATAGAGGCAGGGGTCAGGGGTAGGGTGGGGGGTAGGAAGAGGATACGGACCCGGGTTAGGGTGAGGGGGAGGGGATCTGAGCCCAGGACTGGTGTATGTCTGTATGTGTGTGAGCGTGAGTGTAGGTGTGCCTGGGTCCAGTTAGAGGTAGGGGTCAGGGGTAGGGTTGGGGGTGGGAAAAGGATACGGATCAACCGGAATTTAAGAACCATGATTGCCTCCTATGTTGATGACAACCATAAGCACTGGGATAAATACCTACCCGAATTCCGGTTTGCATTGAACTCTGCTGTCCACGAATCCACCGGAGTGACACCTGCTGAGGTGAACCTCAACCGGCCTCTCAGGGGACCCATGGAGGTTCTGTTGCTGCCCCGAGAGTGCACTCCTGACGCCCCAGCATTTGGAAAGGTTGCCCAGCTGTGTGAGCTAAAAGACTTTGTCACCAGCAAGCTCAAGAACGCTAGACAGAAACAGAAGAAATACTATGACAAACATCGGAGGGAAGTGGAGTATAAGGATCAAGACCGAGTCTGGATGCGCACCCACCCGTACTCCAAAGCTGAAAAGTCCTTCTCTGCGAAAATAGCCCCGCGATGGAAGGGACCTTACCGTGTCATACAGAGAGTGGGTGCCCTTACCTATCAGATTGCATTGGAAGACACTGGAGAGGATGTCAGAGTGGTGAATGTCACCCGTCTCAAGCCCTGCTATCCCTCTGCCAAGGAAATGGAGGAACAACAAAGTCGTTCAGACCGACAGCGTGTCCTCGACATTTTTGCTGAAGAGAGTGGGGATGAGGAGTTTCTGGGTTTCAACTCTACGGCTGAGGGGATGGAGGACCAGTGCCGCTCGGACCGCCAGAGGATCCTGGACATTTTTGCAGAGGAGAGCGACGATGAAGATTTCCTTGGTTTTGAGTGAAGTAACGCCTCCCTGCCATCTGGCTTTCTTCAAAGGGGGGGGAGTGTGACGATTCCGTCTCGGTCACCGCCCTACCCGATGTAGTTGACTCCCAAACCATCACTCACTTTTTTCCACCAATCATCTGTCACCAAATCCACTCAACCAATTCCAGTGGTTTATTTAGAGGCTCTTCCCTTATTCCCTAGTAGCGCGCGACAAAACAAGGAAGTGGCTAGACCGTCCTTTGTTCGAATTGTTTCATTGATAATAACCACCCAAGGAATAGCATTCAGCTGCGGGATTTACAAACTAGCGATTACTCACTGTAGCCTACTGATGAAACTTACGGGGTGACAGTGACGGTGTCGTGAGTGGAATTGTTATTTTGTTTGTGCTGGTCGAGATTTAAGTTGTAGCCTACAGATCCAAAGACTGAACTGAGCCAAGGACTCTTAATTTTTGTGAGGTTTTGCGCTGTCGGAATTGGACTGTGTAGCTCTGGATCTGACTGATTGGTGCGATATATTTTCGATTTGTGATTGATTTATGGTGACGGCCTATGCGAATGAACTGCAATTTGTTTTGTTTAATTGCATGTTTTTGTTGCACTATATTGTTTTTTTGCACTATGCTTTGTGTACTGAGGTTGCTTGGCTGTTACGCTTCACATTTCTGTTACGATAGTATATCACATTTCTATTAAGATAATATATATTTGAAAAAGAGTGGTTTAGAGCTTTAGTTCATTTGATGAGGTACCATTAGACACGTGAGTCTTTTCTTATAAAGAAAATTGTGCACTAAACTGACATTAAATGGTTGAAATGAATAAATTCCAGTGAACAAAATAATCTTGATAATCAGTGATATGGAATCTGATGACGCTTCTATGGAGATTGATTGGTTCCAAGAGATTATCCTTCTAAGAGGTTATGTTGTTGGCAATCAAATGACTAATTGTTTTTGATGTTATTTCATACAAAACGTGCCTAACTTCTCCCAGCTGGCAGAGCCCCTGAATGCAATGAAGCGCAAGGGAGCCAAGTTTATCTGGACGCCGAAGTGCCAGGATGCCTTTGAGACCCTGAAACGCTGCCTTGTGTCCCCGCCCATACTGGGACATCCAAACTTTAACCTGCCCTTCATTGTCTACACCGACGCCAGTGAGGTTGGCCTTGGTGCAGTTCTGGTTCAGCAGACGGGACTTGGGACCGAAGAGGTTCTAGCATACGCCAGTCGCAGTCTGAACACCGCTGAAAGGAACTATTCCACCACCGAGCAGGAGTGTCTGGCAGTCGTCTGGGCGTTGGAAAAATGGAGATACTACCTGGAAGGAAGGCTGTTCTCTGTTGTGACGGACCACTCCTCTTTGGTGTGGGTTTTCAAGACCCAGAAACCCAGCACCCGTCTCATCAGGTGGGCCTTACGTCTCCAGGAGTTCATTTTTTCAGTGGAGTACAGGAAGGGAAAGTACAATACGGTGCCTGATGCGCTGTCCAGAGCCCCAGCTGATGGACATAGTCCTCCCTTGCCCACCTGTGCCTCTGTCCTGTCCTTCAAGCTGGATCTGGTGAAAGACCTGCAGATCTCAGACGAAGCCCTCTGGAAGGCTCAACAAGCAGACCCAGACGTACGGAAATTGTACCAGTCTGTTGTGGATCAGGGTGAAGTTGTGGAGAACTCGGCTACCAAATATACCATCTTGGAGGACAAGGTATACCGAGTGGTGCAGCTGCCTCATAAGACGCTGTACCAGGTATATATACCATCACCGCTACGAACCCAACTGCTGCAGCTCTTCCATGAGGACCCCTTGGCTGGCCATCTGGGGAGGTTCAAAACCTATAAAAGATTGCAAGCCTTGGTTTATTGGCCAAACCTAAGCTTAGATGTCAAACATTATGTCCAATGCTGTCAGATATGCCAACAACACAAGCCGGAATGCCGGAAACCTGCTGGAAAACTCCAACAGACTGTCGTCCATAGCCCTTGGGAGATGTTGGGGGTTGACCTGATGGGCCCTTTCCCTAGAAGCTCCAAGGGAAATGTCTACCTCTTGGTATTTGTAGATTACTACTCACGATGGGTGGAGCTTTTCCCACTACGACGTGCAACTGCTGAGACTGTGTCCAAGGTACTTACAGAAGAAATCCTAACCCGCTGGGGAGTACCAAACTTCATCCTTTCAGACCAGGGCTCACAGTTTGTTTCCTCTGTCTTTGAAAGTGTCTGCAAGCAGTGGAACGTGGGTCCGAAGAGGACGACCGCTTATCACCCGCAGACAAACCTAACAGAAAGGATCAACCGGAATTTAAGAACCATGATTGCCTCCTATGTTGATGACAACCATAAGCACTGGGATAAATACCTACCCGAATTCCGGTTTGCATTGAACTCTGCTGTCCACGAATCCACCGGAGTGACACCTGCTGAGGTGAACCTCAACCGGCCTCTCAGGGGACCCATGGAGGTTCTGTTGCTGCCCCGAGAGTGCACTCCTGACGCCCCAGCATTTGGAAAGGTTGCCCAGCTGTGTGAGCTAAAAGACTTTGTCACCAGCAAGCTCAAGAACGCTAGACAGAAACAGAAGAAATACTATGACAAACATCGGAGGGAAGTGGAGTATAAGGATCAAGACCGAGTCTGGATGCGCACCCACCCGTACTCCAAAGCTGAAAAGTCCTTCTCTGCGAAAATAGCCCCGCGATGGAAGGGACCTTACCGTGTCATACAGAGAGTGGGTGCCCTTACCTATCAGATTGCATTGGAAGACACTGGAGAGGATGTCAGAGTGGTGAATGTCACCCGTCTCAAGCCCTGCTATCCCTCTGCCAAGGAAATGGAGGAACAACAAAGTCGTTCAGACCGACAGCGTGTCCTCGACATTTTTGCTGAAGAGAGTGGGGATGAGGAGTTTCTGGGTTTCAACTCTACGGCTGAGGGGATGGAGGACCAGTGCCGCTCGGACCGCCAGAGGATCCTGGACATTTTTGCAGAGGAGAGCGACGATGAAGATTTCCTTGGTTTTGAGTGAAGTAACGCCTCCCTGCCATCTGGCTTTCTTCAAAGGGGGGGGAGTGTGACGATTCCGTCTCGGTCACCGCCCTACCCGATGTAGTTGACTCCCAAACCATCACTCACTTTTTTCCACCAATCATCTGTCACCAAATCCACTCAACCAATTCCAGTGGTTTATTTAGAGGCTCTTCCCTTATTCCCTAGTAGCGCGCGACAAAACAAGGAAGTGGCTAGACCGTCTTTTGTTCGAATTGTTTCATTGATAATAACCACCCAAGGAATAGCATTCAGCTGCGGGATTTACAAACTAGCGATTATTCACTGTAGCCTACTGATGAAACTTACGGGGTGACAGTGACGGTGTCGTGAGTGGAATTGTTATTTTGTTTGTGCTGGTCGAGATTTAAGTTGTAGCCTACAGATCCAAAGACTGAACTGAGCCAAGGACTCTTAATTTTTGTGAGGTTTTGCGCTGTCGGAATTGGACTGTGTAGCTCTGGATCTGACTGATTGGTGCGATATATTTTCGATTTGTGATTGATTTATGGTGACGGCCTATGCGAATGAACTGCAATTTGTTTTGTTTAATTGCATGCTTTGGTTGAATATATTTTGATTTTGCTCCGTATATTACGTGTGCATGTGCCTTATTTGCCCTATTGAATGCAACGCATTGGTACGGTGTATTATTTAAATGTGTGTATAATGGTTATGAGAAAAATATAATTTAATATTAAGAACGGAAACATTGGTACCTGTATGAGGGTTCATGAGAAGTCAATATACTATAAAATATACAAATATAATATAAAAGAGCTGATACATGCACCCTTTGTGAGGTTGACTGACCATAGGGGATAAAAAAGAACCTTAAATCTTTTATTGTCAGGTTTAGCCTGACTGGCAATCACATTATAAAAATAGTCAAACCGTCACAACACATAAATTAATCATCTAGTGATAGTAATCAAAGTTGTGGACTGCCAGCGTTTGTGCTTGATACCCTTACAGGATGTGCATAAAATCCATAAAAATCAGTATAATGGAGAAATGACAAGGATACAGTAATTATCTTGTTCAGAAACCTGCTATTATATACTTAATTCTAGGAGTATAATCTTTAGTAACAGTATGGAAAATATCATGACATTGATAAAACTCAAGAAATCTCTCCAAATTATTTTTTAGACCAAATTATATATTATAGGGGCGGCTGTAGCTCAGTTGGTAGAGCGGGTCGTTCAATGATCGAAGGGTCAGCGGTTCAAATCCCAGCTCTGACTGTCCACATGTCGACGTGTCCTTGAGCAAGACACCTAACCCCAAAATTGCTCCCAATGAGCAGGTTAGCACCTTGCATGGCAGCTGCCGCCATTGGTGTGTGAATGTGTGTGTGAATGGGTGAATGAGAGGCCATTGTAAAGCGCTTTGAGTGCCGCTAAGGTGGAAAAGCGCTATATAAGTGCAGTTCATTTACCATTTATACCTTTTGGGGGATGGGGTAACATTTTCTGCTGTACCTCCGACAGCACGAAGTCCCGGCAGGAGGTTATGCCATTAGGAGTGGATCCTAATCACGGAACGGATTCACAAATGATTTGTCCCTTTTATTAACATTGGGAGACTGGGCATTTGGCCTTGTTATATTATGCACAGTGCCATCTGGTGCATTTTTGATATTACGAGACCTGGCGGATCCACAGATCACTTCTCCCCCTCGTTAACATGGACATTGAGAGACGTCCTTCTCTAAACTAGAAGCGCCCACTCCACACACACATTCAGCAACTACATGCTGCCCACATGCATCATGGGAGGTCTGCGCTCTCCGAGTGCCCTTCTAGTTTATGTATTCACATTGTGTTGTGCGGGTAAGATCATATGCAGGTTGCCGTTTCTAAGATTTAAGCCCAAAGTGCCTGTTTCAAAACAATGGCTTTCTCTTCTTTTTTTTTGTCCCCCACTGTTGCAGAACATTTTATGTGACACTTTGTGTGTGCTTGGTGTGTGCTTGGTGTGTGCTTGGTGTGTGTGTGTGTCAAACCTGGCTTTGTCCTGTTTCTTTTCTTTGATTCTCTCAGGCTGAGGAGGAGGAAGAGGTTCGAAGGGACTGGAGCGCCGACCACAGTAAAACAGCATAGGGAAGGTCATGGACTGCATGTGCAGGGGCTTGTACTTCCTGGTTACAAAGCCAATGAGAGATGAGACCCAATATTACACACATATCAAACAAACCACCAGCAAACAAGAGCAGCGAACAGCCATCCGTCTCGGGTGTCGGGGTCTCGATGTCCAGCAGAAGAGGACAAATCTCCTGCCGGCCACTTTAATTAGCTGAAATGATCTGGCTGCTGAAAAGAGCTTTTAGCGCATGGGAGATCCCCCGCCATGTTCATGCAGTAGCGCTGCCGCTCCATGGCCAACGCCAGGGGAAAACGGATACCCTATCCGCCAGAGCCCCCGCCACGCTCCCGGTGAGCAGCTTTGCTCGTGGCGCTCGTTACATTACCTGACGGGACTCCTAAACAGGTTCAATTAAGAAGATCAGCCCCGGATGAAATATAAGACTTTTGAAACCCGGGCTTTGGGTGGGGTGGAAAGGACAGACACAATGTAGGGCACCACACTACCACCAACGCAGAGTATGGTTTCCCAGGGGTCATTAGCAACCAGTCTGTGGGACAGCATCTGTTCCTGTGCTCTAGAGCGCTACATCTACAGCTCTACCACGGCTGCATGTCTACGAGTTCTCCTTTGGGCCTCCATGGAAACATTAGAAGTTCATTCAGAACATTAGCTGGCCCTCTGCCTCGGCTCTGACCTCCTTCGTTCAACAAGCGCCCATGTCATGCTGAGATGTAGACCGTTGAGCCAAAGAACTGGACCTCCCTACTCTCGCTGCTCCTTTAGAGGGGGCAGGGTTTGAAAAGGCCACCTCCCCCGCCTCCCTAGGCCCTGAGGAAGCCACGCTACGGTAGAAGAGATGATGATGTTGCTGGCTGAGTGAGTGAGTGGAGAGCTCACCTGCATGAGTCCTCCACTTTCAGGTACGGGGATTTCAAAGCAACTGCTGTGGACCAGAGAGGAGAAAGCAAAGTGTTGCAAATCATAAGTGACGATAACACCACAGGTCACGAGAGTGAAAAGTAGCCGAGTAGAGCAGTGGATCTGTGTTAATGGATCTGACACTGACCCTTAACGAGCTTTGTCGCAGGACACTTGTTGGTATTCCTCTGCTTGAGATCAAATGTTAATGTCAAAACCTTCAACAAGCTTTACTGATGCCTCTAAAACAGTTGTGTGAGCAGAAAGACACTCATCAAACATGGTTACTTGGTGTGAGGGGGACCAATAGGATCAGAGAGACTGAACCATGTTACCTCTGGCCTCCTGCATTTCACCTTGGACTTCTCAGCTTTCAACAGCTGCACATACGACAGGAAATCTTAAACCGCCATTAAGGACCATGGTCAATCATTATTAATAGCAAATCCTTTGTTAAAACCCAGAAAGGTTATTATGTTCATAGCAATGACATGTATTTTATCAAAGGGAAAAAAACAGGCCTCCTCATGAATTGTAGTGGTTCCTTCGTCTTCAATAGATTAGTTGGCGCCATCTTCTGTCTGCTTATAATAACTACAACATAGGAGGAAATGGTGTGCATAGGATGTATCTGGCCTGTTATACCACAGGATCAAGTCAACAAATCAGTGACTTTAGGGAGACCGTGCATTCAATGACGTTGACGTGCAGCGAAAAGGATACCGTCGACATGGACAATCCTCACCCCCCACGATCGAGCGCTGGCCAACACGCTACTTCCCTGAAGTCGTTCCTGCAAAATAAATACACTTTATACACATTAGGCAGTCGTGTACCAATGAAACTGTACAGTAATGTACAGATGCTACACATTTAGCAACAACAGTGCTTCTGGTAAGGGGCTTAATAAATACTATGCATTATTATTATTAATTATTATTAAAACAGCCAAGCATGTAGTCACACTCACATTATTGCGTATGGCCTTCTCCAGCAGGGCCTTCCCACGGCTGCCGTACACCTGCTACAAACACACGACAGGCCTGCTGTGACACCGCTCACCTGTCTATCCTGGTTCTACACAAAGCAGTAGTGAGGTCCACCATGCACCCTCACCCATAACCAAGATCAGGATCACAAAGACTAATGCAAAATGTAGATGGATAAAAAGTGGCTAAAAAATGTACATGTGAAGGACAGAAGCGGTACGTACTTCCGCTAGGGGTCTAGGGGTGCTGTTTTTAGTGGGAACGCCCTCTCGCTGTTTGGTGGGGCGGGCAGAGCTCGCCTCCTTTCCTCCCATCCCGTCCGATCCTCCTCGGCCGGAGGCTTCCGCCCTCCCAACCATGAGCCCAGAACCTCCTCGGGGTCCGGAGGCTTCCGCCCTCCCGACCATGAGCCCAGAACCTCCTCGGGGGATAGAGGCCTCCGCCCTCCCAACCATGAGCCCAGAACCTCCTCGGGGTCCGGAGGCTTCCGCCCTCCCAACCATGAGCCCAGAACCTCCTCGGGGGCCAGAGGCCTCCGCCCTCCCAACCATGAGCCCAGAACCTCCTCGGGGGCCGGAGGCCTCCGCCCTCCCAACCATGAGCCCAGAACCTCCTCGGGGGATAGAGGCCTCCGCCCTCCCAACCATGAGCCCAGAACCTCCTCGGGGGATAGAGGCTTCCGTCCTCCCAACCATGAGCCCAGAACCTCCTCGGGGGATAGAGGCTTCCGTCCTCCCAACCATGAGCCCAGAACCTCCTCGGGGGATAGAGGCCTCCGTCCTCCCAACCATGAGCCCAGAACCTCCTCGGGGGATAGAGGCCTCCGCCCTCCCAACCATGAGCCCAGAACCTCCTCGGGGGCCGGAGGCTTCCGTCCTCCCAACCATGAGCCCAGAACCTCCTCGGGGGATAGAGGCTTCCGCCCTCCCAACCATGAGCCCAGAACCTCCTCGGGGGATAGAGGCTTCCGCCCTCCCAACCATGAGCCCAGAACCTCCTCGGGGCGCCTCCGTCCTCCTGTCCCTGAGCCCTGAACCCTGTTGGGGGCCGGGGGCCCTCGCGTCCCTGAGCCCTGAACCTTGTTGGGGGCCGGGGGCCCTCGCGTCCCTGAGTCCTGAACCTTGTTGGGGGCCGGGGGCCCTCGCGTCCCTGAGTCCTGAACCTTGTTGGGGGCCGGGGGCCCTCGCGTCCCTGAGCCCTGAACCTTGTTGGGGGCCGGGGGCCCTCGCGTCCCTGAGTCCTGAACCTTGTTGGGGGCCGGGGGCCCTCGCGTCCCTGAGTCCTGAACCTTGTTGGGGGCCGGGGGCCCTCGCGTCCCTGAGTCCTGAACCTTGTTGGGGGCCGGGGGCCCTCGCGTCCCTGAGTCCTGAACCTTGTTGGGGGCCGGGGGCCCTCGCGTCCCTGAGTCCTGAACCTTGTTGGGGGCCGGGGGCCCTCGCGTCCCTGAGTCCTGAACCTTGTTGGGGGCCGGGGGCCCTCGCGTCCCTGAGCCCCTCCAGGCTGCACGTCACCACGCAGCTGACGTCCTTGTTGAGAAAACCCTCGACTGTCTGAAAAACACACCGGAGGAAACGGGACTTCGTTCGTTTTACGCGTGGCTGTTATATCACAACAATCCAGTGCTGCTGAATGTGCTATTGAGGTATCCTGTGCAAAACGTGTACGATAAAATCATGCCTGTATGGACACACACCACTTTTATAATAGGGTTGTTCTTTCTACATCCAAAATAATCACAAGTCCATGAAATCCACTGTGAGTGGGTATTCATAATGTGTCATAATTGTACCAGGAAACTGTTTACTAAAGCATGGCGATTCTAGTACCAAGTTACGCATTAGCTGATTATACCAACCATACACAACATATGGGTGTGTAATGGGCACAACATGGGCCCTAATAGGCTATAATAAGTGATGCGTTTGTATCTTAAGGTTAACATTTACATTTCAGCCACATATAACGCGCTCTACAGGCTACCTACCCCTCCTCTACAGGCTACCTACCCCTCCTCTACAGACTACCTACCCCTCCTCTACAGACTACCTACCCCTCCTCTACAGACTACCTACTACCCCTCCTCTACAGACTACCTACCCCTCCTCTACAGGCTACCTACCCCTCCTCTACAGGCTCCATACCCCTCCTCTACAGGCTACCTACCCCTCCTCTACAGACTACCTACCCCTCCTCTACAGACTACCTACCCCTCCTCTACAGACTACCTACCCCTCCTCTACAGGCTACCTACCCCTCCTCTACAGGCTACCTACCCCTCCTCTACAGACTACCTACCCCTCCTCTACAGGCTACCTACCCCTCCTCTACAGGATACCTACCCCTCCTCTTCAGACTACCTACCCCTCCTCTACAGGCTACCTACCCCTCCTCTACAGGATACCTACCCCTCCTCTACAGGCTACCTACCCCTCCTCTACAGACTACCTACCCCTCCTCTACAGGCTACCTACCCCTCCTCTACAGGCTACCTACCCCTCCTCTACAGACTACCTACCCCTCCTCTACAGACTACCTACCCCTCCTCTACAGGCTACCTACCCCTCCTCTACAGACTACCTACCCCTCCTCTACAGGCTACCTACCCCTCCTCTACAGGATACCTACCCCTCCTCTACAGACTACCTACCCCTCCTCTACAGACTACCTACCCCTCCTCTACAGGCTACCTACCCCTCCTCTACAGACTACCTACCCCTCCTCTACAGACTACCTACTACCCCTCCTCTACAGGCTACCTACCCCTCCTCTACAGGCTACCTACCCCTCCTCTACAGACTACCTACCCCTCCTCTACAGACTACCTACCCCTCCTCTACAGACTACCTACCCCTCCTCTACAGGCTACCTACCCCTCCTCTACAGGATACCTACCCCTCCTCTACAGGCTACCTACCCCTCCTCTACAGGCTACCTACCCCTCCTCTACAGACTACCTACCCCTCCTCTACAGACTACCTACCCCTCCTCTACAGACTACCTACCCCTCCTCTACAGACTACCTACCCCTCCTCTACAGGCTACCTACCCCTCCTCTACAGGCTACCTACCCCTCCTCTACAGACTACCTACCCCTCCTCTACAGGCTACCTACCCCTCCTCTACAGGCTACCTACCCCTCCTCTACAGACTACCCACCCCTCCTCTACAGACTACCTACCCCTCCTCTACAGACTACCTACCCCTCCTCTACAGGCTCCCTACCCCTCCTCTACAGACTACCTACCCCTCCTCTACAGGCTACCTACCCCTCCTCTACAGGCTACCTACCCCTCCTCTACAGACTACCTACCCCTCCTCTACAGACTACCTACCCCTCCTCTACAGGCTACCTACCCCTCCTCTACAGGCTACCTACCCCTCCTCTACAGACTACCTACCCCTCCTCTACAGACTACCTACCCCTCCTCTACAGACTACCTACCCCTCCTCTACAGGCTACCTACCCCTCCTCTACAGACTACCTACCCCTCCTCTACAGACTACCTACCCCTCCTCTACAGACTACCTACCCCTCCTCTACAGACTACCCACCCCTCCTCTACAGACTACCTACTACCCCTCCTCTACAGGCTACCTACCCCTCCTCTACAGGCTACCTACTACCCCTCCTCTACAGGCTACCTACCCCTCCTCTACAGACTACCTACCCCTCCTCTACAGACTACCTACCCCTCCTCTACAGGCTACCTACCCCTCCTCTACAGGCTACCTACCCCTCCTCTACAGACTACCTACCCCTCCTCTACAGGCTACCTACCCCTCCTCTACAGGCTACCTACCCCTCCTCTACAGACTACCTACCCCTCCTCTACAGGCTACCTACCCCTCCTCTACAGACTACCTACCCCTCCTCTACAGACTACCTTCCCCTCCTCTACAGGCTACCTACCCCTCCTCTACAGACTACCTACCCCTCCTCTACAGACTACCTACCCCTCCTCTACAGACTACCTACCCCTCCTCTACAGACTACCTACCCCTCCTCTACAGGCTACCTACCCCTCCTCTACAGGCTACCTACCCCTCCTCTACAGACTACCTACCCCTCCTCTACAGACTACCTACCCCTCCTCTACAGACTACCTACCCCTCCTCTACAGGCTCCATACCCCTCCTCTACAGGCTACCTACCCCTCCTCTACAGACTACCTACCCCTCCTCTACAGACTACCTACCCCTCCTCTACAGACTACCTACCCCTCCTCTACAGGCTACCTACCCCTCCTCTACAGGCTACCTACCCCTCCTCTACAGGCTACCTACCCCTCCTCTACAGGCTACCTACCCCTCCTCTACAGGCTACCTACCCCTCCTCTACAGACTACCTACCCCTCCTCTACAGGCTACCTACCCCTCCTCTACAGGCTACCTACCCCTCCTCTACAGGCTACCTACCCCTCCTCTACAGACTACCTACCCCTCCTCTACAGGCTACCTACCCCTCCTCTACAGACTACCTACCCCTCCTCTACAGGCTAACTACCCCTCCTCTACAGGCTACCTACCCCTCCTCTACAGACTACCTACCCCTCCTCTACAGACTACCTACCCCTCCTCTACAGGCTACCTACCCCTCCTCTACAGACTACCTACCCCTCCTCTACAGACTACCTACCCCTCCTCTACAGACTACCTACCCCTCCTCTACAGACTACCTACCACTCCTCTACAGGCTACCTACCCCTCCTCTACAGACTACCTACCCCTCCTCTACAGACTACCTACCCCTCCTCTACAGACTACCTACCCCTCCTCTACAGACTACCTACCCCTCCTCTACAGACTACCTACCCCTCCTCTACAGACTACCTACCCCTCCTCTACAGACTACCCACCCCTCCTCTACAGACTACCTACCCCTCCTCTACAGACTACCTACCCCTCCTCTACAGGCTACCTACCCCTCCAAGATGGGAGATGGCCTCCACCAGCACAGCTGCCAGGCGGCTCTTCAGGGCGTCCAGGTAGAAGGACTTCCCCTCCAGCTTCCTCTCCCCGGGGGACAGCGCACCCAGGAGGTGTCTGATCTCGGGTGGGTTGGGTCTGATCTCGGGTGGACTGGGTCTGATCTCGGGTGGGTTGGGTCTGATCTCGGGTGGACTGGGTCTGATCTCGGGTGGGTTGGGTCTGATCTCGGGTGGACTGGGTCTGATCTCGGGTGGGCTGGGCTGCATGGTGGAGTCTCTCCGGGTCAAGCCTTGTTGTTGTTGTTAGCTCACTGTTTAAGTGACACGCAAACTAAACAGCAGTCACATGTAGAAATGTTGTTCATTAATTTAATACTTGTGTCTAACAGAGCTGCTCTGCTACCAGACTAGCTCTCCTTTAGACTGGAGCTCACGCTTAGCCCGAGTTGCCAGGTAGCAAGTCTTAGCAAGTCTTAGCAAGTCTTAGCTAGCTAGTAGCCCAGTAGTCATTGTTGGTGTTAGCTAACGTTAGCTTGTCTTAGCTAGGGCTAAGAAGATAGCCAGCTAACGTTAGCTAACAAACCACCACATCAAAATAGACAATTAACGTACTTTATAAACTAGCAAGAGGGCAAACGAGCCAGAAAAGAGATCAAACGGATTTGCAACTCGTATAAAACTATCATCAAAACTATCAAACTATCATCAACAACAGGTTTTTAGTGCAGCCGCCGTTTTCAAACTCCCCTCCATCTGTCACGTGGTGTGAGATGTGGAGCTATGGAGAGCTAAGGGGGACAAACTGAGCTAGGGGGACAAACTGAGCTAGGGGGACAAACTGAGCTAGGGGGACAAACTGAGCTAGGGGGACAAACTGAGCTAGGGGGACAAACTGAGCTAGGGGGACAAACTGAGCTAGGGGGACAAACTGAGCTAGGGGGACAAACTGAGCTAGGGGGACAAACTGAGCTAGGGGGACAAACTGAGCTAGGGGGACAAACTGAGCTAGGGGGACAAACTGAGCTAGGGGGACAGACTGAGCTAGGGGGACAGACTGAGCTAGGGGGACAAACTGAGCTAGGGGGACAAACTGAGCTAGGGGGACAAACTGAGCTAGGGGGACAAACTGAGCTAGGGGGACAAACTGAGCTAGGGGGACAGAAGCAGAAGAAGCAAACCCCATTTATAAAAGGCCCTGGATGCTGAACGATGTCTTGTTATACAAGTATTTTAACATAACATTTTTAAATATATATTTGATACATGATGACATACTTTTTTCTATATATCTGCCACAAGGAAATCTAGATTTTAGTAGTTGTCAACTTTCTGTGATGCAAAACTCTTCACTATACAGCACCTAGCCTTACTGCATTACTGTTCATATACAGCACCTAGCCTTACTGCATTACTGCACATATACAGCACCTAGCCTTACTGCATTACTGCACATATACAGCACCTAGCCTTACTGCATTACTGTACATATACAGCACCTAGCCTTACTGCATTACTGCACATATACAGCACCTAGCCTTACTGCATTACTGCACATATACAGCACCTAGCCTTACTGCATTACTGCACATATACAGCACCTAGCCTTACTGCCTTACTGCACATATACAGCACCTAGCCTTACTGCATTACTGTACATATACAGCACCTAGCCTTACTGCATTACTGCACATATACAGCACCTAGCCTTACTGCATTACTGTACATATACAGCACCTAGCCTTACTGCCTTACTGCACATATACAGCACCTAGCCTTACTGCATTACTGTACATATACAGCACCTAGCCTTACTGCATTACTGCACATATACAGCACCTAGCCTTACTGCCTTACTGCACATATACAGCACCTAGCCTTACTGCATTACTGCACATATACAGCACCTAGCCTTACTGCATTACTGTACATATACAGCACCTAGCCTTACTGCCTTACTGCACATATACAGCACCTAGCCTTACTGCATTACTGTACATATACAGCACCTAGCCTTACTGCATTACTGCACATATACAGCACCTAGCCTTACTGCCTTACTGCACATATACAGCACCTAGCCTTACTGCATTACTGCACATATACAGCACCTAGCCTTACTGCATTACTGCACATATACAGCACCTAGCCTTACTGCATTACTGCACATATACAGCACCTAGCCTTACTGCCTTACTGCACATATACAGCACCTAGCCTTACTGCCTTACTGCACATATACAGCACCTAGCCTTACTGCATTACTGCACATATACAGCACCTAGCCTTACTGCATTACTGCACATATACAGCACCTAGCCTTACTGCATTACTGTACATATACAGCACCTAGCCTTACTGCATTACTGTACATATACAGCACCTAGCCTTACTGCCTTACTGCACATATACAGCACCTAGCCTTACTGCATTACTGCACATATACAGCACCTAGCCTTACTGCATTACTGCACATATACAGCACCTAGCCTTACTGCATTACTGCACATATACAGCACCTAGCCTTACTGCATTACTGCACATATACAGTACCTAGCCTTACTGCATTACTGTACAATCAATTCAAAACCAAGAGAAAAATGAGCACCATGACAAATACTGTATAATCTTTACTTGTTTATTCATGTTCATCCATTGCAACAGAACATGCCCCATTTTTCTTGAATAAAATGATTACCGCAAAATGGAAATATCGGCACTGTGTCGGGGCTCTGAGCTTTATAGGAATAGTTTGGTATTTAGCATCATAAGCCCTGTTATAAGGTTATTTGTGATCATATACAACGGTCTATATACACATTTTGACAGACTGTGCACTCTTGAGATACGTGCTCATTGCTCATGTCATAACTAAGTAGGCTACACATGGATGTCTATGGGGATATTATGCCCATACAGATCCATTCTATTGCTTAGCTGTGACATGAGCAATGAGCACTAATCTCAAGAGTGTTACCTGGACCGTTGTATATGATCACAAATAACCATATAACAGGGCTTATGATGATAATAGTCCTTTAACATTTCAATTTGGAAAAAAAGGTTACCAAAGAAACATTTCACAGGTAGGCCTTTCTGTTATTTGATTTACCACCAACATATTGTGGTAATTAGTTGAGTGAATGATAGTTGCAAAGATCGGCAGGACAACAACGTAACCTCACATCAGTGTACAGATGTGGAATATTGACGCAAACTCCACAATGTCTCCAGCAATACTGACAACAGATTTGTTATTTTCTCCATTTATGTGGAGCTGTGGATAGCTTAAGTTCAACGTATAAAACAGTTTCAGAACCAATCAAAGTACTGCTTAATTGTCTATTCCAAAAAACAGTAAAACTGAACAATACAGAGTTAACATTTCAATTCCATACACATTATGAAAATATAAACAATTCTTAATAAAATGTCTTTGTACGAACATGGCTACAGTATTCCTCAAGCTCTCTTCCTTGACAAGTCTTAACAGCTCATAAACCAGTGTCTGGTGTTTCAATGGTTAAGGGTGCTTAGCACTCCTCTGCAACACTGTAAAAATACACAGAGATATGAACACATGAACACAGAACCTTCTCAGCAAGAAGGCCACAAGTAACATCTGACATTTGGCATTCTAGCCATGGAAGACTGTGTTACTACTGGTGTCAAATCACTCAACCCTTTGCATTTGCTCTCGTGATGTTCAGCTTGGGAGAGTTTACTCTGTGATTATATCACCCAGTTCCAGGAGGAAAGTTGTCTTGAGGTTTGCTGAGAAGTATACTGTACATATGAGGACTATTTTGCTTGGCATCTAATGCCACGTCTGATGAGGAGCACTGCACAACTTTGACCCCTGGGTGGCGCCCAAGAGCCAGTGATAGGACTAGTGGTTTAATGGACAGCGTCAAACTCTGCCTCTGAACACTCAATTCTCCAAATACAACTGAAACCACCACATGAAAAACAAATGTCCAACTTGTTTTAGGCTTGCATTGGCCATGGGCAACCCTAACCCCAACCCTAACCCTAACCCTCACCCTCACCCTCACCCTCACCCTCACCCTAACCCATGGGCAGTTCTATGAGCAGTAAGGCACTTTGGATAACAGAGATGCAGCATACCAAGTCTCCCATTTCGTCATGGAAGCAAAGATAGGACTATAGCACCGATATGTTGCATGGATGAAAAGAAAGAAAAAAAAGTCAATTTGGTATGTTTCTTTAATACTCACTTTAACATTTCCCTCAGCAACATAGATATAAAATAGCTTATGGAACTGCTACAGCATCTATTAAATCAATTCTCCATTTCCCATTTTCATCATGTACTGTATGTGCGTATGTGAGTGTGTGTGTGTGTGTGTGTGTGTGTGTGTGTGTGAGTGTGTGTGTGTGTGTGTGTGTGTGTGTGTGTGTGTAAGAGAGCAACTGAGAGTCATGCTTATTGGTGTAATTTGAAGGCTTCTAGTCGATGACAAGCACCAATCCTGATCAACTGTGTGCAACTGTGACAGCAGCTATTCTGTGGTTCTTAGAGCTGACACACAGCACAGGACGTTAGGAGGAGTAACTCCAGGTAGGTTACTGTACAGAAAGAGGTTAGCCAGCATCTAGCTAATGGATGAGATCTAGCTAATGGATGATATCTAGCTAATGGATGAGATCTAGCTAATGGATGAGATCTAGCTAATGGATGAGATCTAGCTAATGGCCACAGTGACTCAGATGTCCTGTATCTCTGTGATGCATTCTTCTCACTGTACAATCCATTCAAAACCAAGAGAAAAAATGAGCACCAAATAAGGCATAATCTGAGCATGTTTATTCACGTCATGCCGTACCGCAAAACAGAACGCGCCCCATTTCTCTCATATAAAATGATTTCCACTCAGATGGAAACATGGGCGCTGTGTATAGGGGCTCTCAGCTTTTCACCTCTTCAGCAAAGTCCCATATGTGCGAGTCCTGCTTGTGTTCGTTCGTGGTCGTCTGGAAGGTCAGACCCACTCGGAGCCTTTCCCCTCTCCAGACTTCCCGCTGCTGCTGTTGCTGCTGCTGCCCTTGGCGGGCTTGCCGGACGCGTGCTTGGACGCCTGGCGGTGCTTGCGGTCGCGGTGGGCCTTGCCAGGGTTGCCGCCCTGGCCCTGCTGCTGCTGCTGGCTGTAGGCCTGGACGGCCGCCTCCAGTCTGTCCTGCGCCTCCCGGATCTCCCTCTGGAGGGCGCCGCGTGCGTCGCCCACGCCCACGCCCACCACCCCCCCGCGGCCGCCGCCGGGGAAGTTGTCTTCGTTGCTGGCGTACTGCCGCCGCTCCTCCTGCGCGATGTTGGCGCGGTTCTGCCGGCACGCCATCTTGGCGTTGCCGAGGTCCGTGAAGGGCAGGGGCTGCTTCTCCTGGCGGCCCGCCTGCTGCTGCTGCCCCCCCCCCCCCAGGACCGGCGGCGCTGGCTTGACGGCGATGTTGTAGCCCGGCGGCGCGGACGGCGCGTTCCAGGAGAACGGGTAGCCGCCGTAGCCCACCTCTCCGTCCAAACCTCCTCCGCCGCCTCCCCCCTTGCTCAAAGCGGCCGGACCCCCGGCCCCCCCCATCGGCCCGCCCACCAGCCCGTACAGGTCGTCCTCGGACAGCGGTCCGCGCCGCGTGCGCAGGATGTCGCAGATGGTCCCCAAGCCCAGGTGCATCATCTCCAACACGTTGAGCGCCAGGCTGAGCAGCGACACAGCGTACATGATGAGCAGGAAGATGGTCTTCTCCGTGGGCCGCGACACGAAGCAGTCCACGTGGTGCGGGCACGGGCGCCCCGAGCACACGTAGTTGGCGGGCACGGCCCAGCCGTACAGGACGTACTGCCCGCCCAGGAACGCCACCTCCAGCACGGAGCGCACCAGCAGCTGGACCACGTAGAAGGGCATCAGGCCGTCCTCCTTGATGCGCTGGCGCCCGTCGTGGCGCACCTTGCCCTTGCCCTGGCCGCCGGCGGCCCCGCCCCCGCCGCCGCCGCCACCGCTGTCGCTCTCCACCTCCGGCACCTCGTAGATCATGGGGTCATCCTCCTGGTCGTCCTCCGCCTCCTCGATGCCCCGGTGCTGCCGCCGGGCGCCCAGGTAGTGCTTGCTGGGCTTCCGCTGGGACAGGCCGCCGGCGCCGGAGTCGCCCCCGCCGCCCCCCCGGCCCTCCTCCCGCCGGGCGATCTTGTTGACGGCGTAGCCCAGGTACATGAGCGAGGGCGTGGCCACCAGGATGATCTGGAAGACCCAGAAGCGGACGTGGGAGAGCGGCGCGAAGGCGTCGTAGCACACGTTCTCGCAGCCCGGCTGTTCGGTGTTGCAGACGAAATTGCTCTGCTCGTCGTTGTAGATGGACTCGCCGCCCACGGCGGTCAGCACGATGCGGAACACGATCAGCACGGTCAGCCAGATCTTCCCCACGAAGGTGGAATGGTTGTGGATCTCTTCAAGCAGACTGGTGAGAAAGCTCCAGCTCATGGTGGTGGAGGGTGATGCGGGGGCTCTGAGGCTGTGCCCACCCCCTCTCCTCACTCACTCCTCACTCACGGGGCCTCTGGGGAAGACGATGCGGGGGGCTCGGAGGCTGTGCCCACCCCCTCTCCTCACTCACTCCTCGCTCACGGGGCCTCTGGGGAAGACGAGAGGAGAGGTGAGCGGTTAGTCTCTCTGAAGGTGGAGCTCTCTCGACCATGTACACATCCCCCGTAACAAACCACACTCCAATTGGAACACAAAATCTCAAACCCCCCGAAGTCAAAAACACACTTTAATTGTTAAATCATCATCCATTATCCCCCACCACCGCCCCCCATGGATAGTAAATCGCCAGTTTGAGAACCTGTAATGTCTAGCTGCGTACCTAGGACTGGAATGAGGAACTCATTAGATATTGTGCTGATAAGATATAAGCGATGACAAGAATTTCAATGTACCTGCAATGTACCTTCTGGTTATATATGGCGAGAATAAACTTTCCATTTCGATTTTGCTCATTTAAGATTGGAAAGCGTTTTGAAGTTGATTCATCAGTGGTAAAATGTTTTATACTATATCAAGGGGTGTAGTGGTGACTACAGAAGTGGGTATACTGGTTGGTACTGATTGATTGATTGATTGATTGATTGATTGATATACTCCAATGGCTAAATTGCATAAATATCTTTACATTAGAAGTGGTTAAAGAAGTGGGTTTTCGCCGGCAGCAACATTTCACTGTCGTTCACACGTACGTTACATGTGACAAATACAGATGTGAATCTGAACACCGTGAGCCATGGATAGAGAAGTGGGTATATATATGTGTATATAAGTGGGTATACAGTACTTCATAAACCCTCCACTACACCACTGACTGATCTAAAACAGTGGTCATCAGGTTGAATTGAAATATAACGCAGTGCCTTGTCTTGTCAGCAGGGGTGGTTCCACAATTTCCACTACAAATAAGGACAAAATGGACAATAAAGAGGGAGCACAAAGACAAACGATGCTAGAACATCTGCTGGTGTGCCGTCCAGACAGGGTGGTGATGGATCTGTATGTGTGTCAGTACCGTGTGTGTGTGTGTGTGTGTGTGTGTGTGTGTGTGTGTGTGTGTGTGTGTGTGTGTGCATGTGCAAACTATGCTGGAGCCCCATCCTGCATATTTCCACTGTGCCCCCCCCCTCCTTCAACCTGAAGACAGAGCAGCAACGGGCATCATCTCTCCACTCAACACACATGTTTACACTTATCCAGGGCCGCGTGCCAGACCTGCCATACATTACTATCATAGCGCACTCAGAGTCACAGACCACCCCTCTGTAAGTACACCAGGACTCCCAGCCAGGAATCACATCCATCCATACACATTCATTCTGAACTGGATACAGTAATGTGAAATATCAGGAGCATAGTTCAAATGTGTGAGGACAGTGTATATAAACATTTCATAAAAGATGTGTAGGCTCAAAATATGCTGATCGGGTCTTTATATCATAGCAGGGAATCCTTGGAATACAACACGCAGCATAAACGTGGCCCCCTGACCCACGACCCTTCTGGGTGTTTTTTATAGATGACGATGCTGCCTGTCGGAAAAAACAGGCCCCAATAAACAGTCAGCTCACCAGAGACAGGGGGGCTTTTTATGCTCTGAAATATATGGACGAGAAAAAATCCTTAATTCTGCACTTTTTGAAAACAGCACACTGCTAAATTCCATATTTAACATTTGATGCCTCCACAAATGCCTGCCAAGAGGTAATCCGTAACATATTTGGAGTATTAAGACACTTAAGCACACACTTGGAAACTCTAACTCCCTTCAAACACATGGACCCAGTCAGAAATGGCCACACTATAGATGTTCTGTTTTAAATTCATATGAAACTAAAATGAGAAACGTAGTTGAAGTGCGAACCTGCTTCCTGCTGCCTCGTTACTGATAGCCAATGGTGCGCAGCCTTGACCAAGAGAACTGACTCTGCTGTCTGTGACCATGTGAATCTGCTCTACGCTGACCAGTGAATGTGCTCTACGCTGACCAGTGAGTCTGCTCTACGCTGACCAGTGAATCTGCGCTACGCTGACCAGTGAATCTGCGCTACGCTGACCAGTGAATGTGCTCTACGCTGACCAGTGAATGTGCTCTACGCTGACCAGTGAATCTGCTCTACGCTGACCAGTGAATCTGCTCTACGCTGACCAGTGAATCTACTCCTCGCTGACCAGTGAATCTGCTCTACGCTGACCAGTGAATCTGCTCTATGCTGACCAGTGAATCTGCTCTGTGACCATGTGAATCTGCTCTACGCTGACCAGTGAATCTGCTCTACGCTGACCAGTGAATCTACTCCTCGCTGACCAGTGAATCTGCTCTATGCTGACCAGTGAATCTGCTCTATGCTGACCAGTGAATGTGCTCTACGCTGACCAGTGAATCTGCTCTACGCTGACCAGTGAATCTGCTCTATACTGACCAGTGAATCTGCTCTATGCTGACCAGTGAATGTGCTCTACGCTGACCAGTGAGTCTGCTCTATGCTGACCAGTGAATCTGCTCTACGCTGACCAGTGAATCTGCTCTACGCTGACCAGTGAATCTGCGCTACGCTGACCAGTGAATCTGCTCTACGCTGACCAGTGAATCTACTCCTCGCTGACCAGACAACAGCTAAGAACTTGAACACATCACACAACTTACTGAAGGATAAAGTCTTTTTTTTCCTCTAAAAAAGGCAACAGTCCAAAATATGAAGTAGAGAGGAAAACCAGTGTATAATGCAAATATAATAATTATCGTATTTCCTAAAAATATGCACCCTTTAGAATAGAATAGAATAGAATAGAATACAATAGAATAGAACAGAAAGTTTATTTGACATGAGTAACAAGTACAGGTACAGGTACAGGTACAGGTACAGGTACAGGTACACTGGGATTCTTGTAATTGTTGTCCTCACAGTATCTTATCAGTGCTGATCAGTTCCTCATTCCAGTCCTGGGTTCACAGCTACACATTCAAATGTTCCCAAACTGGCAATTGACTATCCTGTCCGTGGTGCAGCAGTCTTAGCGCGTTCTTCTCAGGCTTCTTAGTCTAGGCTAGACTAGGCTTGCCAGTGGTCTGTATCAGACGTATTGTATTAAAAGACCGGTCTGTATAAGCCCAATTCTAAAAAGCCTATCAGAACACTATAAAGGGTGTGTATTTTTAGGCATAAAATAATTTTTATTTTTGCATTATACACTGATTCATAACCATGACTTGACATAGAGAAATAATATTCTATAGAACTTTTGCCAGATTGCTAGCCCTGCAAGCAATATGAATAAGTGTAGCTAGTGTTATATGTGAGAGGATAAAGGCACCAGATAGTATCATAGGATCTCAGCTCCATAAGAGGGTTAGTTGTACAGAAGCAGTTGTACTTCAGATTAACCCACTACTTTTTCTCTTCTTTTTTTTCTATATTTTTTTCTATATTTTTTTTTACCTCAGGTGTTCTTGGAGGAATGTGAAAATATGATTTGTGAAGCTGAGTCCAACATCTCCCCTACTACATGGTCACTTGGCCCAAGACATTCTTGGGTGAATCCCTTTGGAAAAATGAGCGTCATTCGGAAGATATTTTTCTGGTTACTCTTATCTTTATTCCCCAGAACTGTAGTTATCCATAAACAGAGACTAATGTAGATATATAGGACTGTGGAAACAGACGCTTTATCCAAGACGATGAAAAGCGAGAGATTTAGAGGTATTGCATCAAAATGATGAGAATGTGAAAGAGGCAGAGTTAAGCCTCTGCCTTGCTGGAAGACAAAGCTTTTCTTTCTACCAAGTACTGTAGAATAATGGTGGAGTAGACAGAACCAACTGGAGTCCAATTGTGATTGTTCAGAGTGAAATGGCACAGAGGTCTGCCTCTGGTAACCAACCCAAGTTACTCCCGGTATTTTAAAACGGAGACAGAAGAATAAAGCAATGAAAGGAGCTAGAATAAAAGGCTAAAGATTCAGTGCAATTAATAAATCTGGAAGCAGACCAAGCGTTTTTCAAACCAGGGGTCTTTGCCTCCATCGTTGGTGATCATTTATCAACCTTGGTCCTCCTAAGCCCTGTTTCTGCACTCACAGCAGTCCCTCTACACGCCGCCCCTCGCTGGGGCTCTGCTCTCAATCCGCACGCACTTCATCACACTAACATCCTCAATTAGAGCGATTAAAACCTGATCCCGACTGGTGAAATGTTGAGCATTTTCAGATGGCCAACACGGAGGGAAGTCTAGGAGGTGCTTCATAGCCTTGATTTGCATGTTTACCAGAGTCCTACTGATATCAGACATGCTATTGTTTACAGTACACTATAGGCAGATACAGTACAATAGGCAGATTTTTATAACAGACCTGACTTGTGATACACAAAGTAATGCTTTGAAACAAGTATGGCCACACCTCTAAGGGAGGAGGCGCCCTCAGCTCCAAGCTTTTTATTTTATTTTTTATTTTAAATATCTGGTCTTGACCAGACACCAAATTATAAATAATAAATAATTATCCTAATTGCTGTAGCAGAGCCAAACAGCGATCCACAAAGACATGGTTTTCACAGAGGAGCTCTCCATTTTTAATAGCAATATCACAATATTTAAGTGTTTAAAATCTTTGGAAAGTCTTACATACTGCAGCCTTAATATTGTTAGACCTGCATTATTCTAGTGCAGTGCAAATTCGGACCTTGAAATGTGATCCAAAAGTGCTTTGAAAGAGGATTCTTTTTAGGATCCTATTAGCAAATGCACTGATCAAAGTATATGACTGAAAAATAAATTGCTAGCAGCTGAATGAATGTAATGGAGAGATGGTAGGGAGGTGAGAGCTTGGCTAGAATGAAGCGGCATTCCAGTTGAGCAAACTGAGTTTGACATGACAGACTGAGACATGACAGACTGAGACATGACAGACTGAGACATGACAGACTGAGACATGACAGACTGAACCACTACGACATGACAGACTGAACCACTACGACATGACAGACTGAGACATGACAGACTGAACCACTACGACATGACAGACTGAACCACTACGACATGACAGACTGAGACATGACAGACTGAGACATGACAGACTGAGACATGACAGACTGAACCACTACGACATGACAGACTGAGACCACTACGACATGACAGACTGAACCACTACGACATGACAGACTGAGACATGACAGACTGACCACTACGACATGACAGACTGAACCACTACGACATGACAGACTGAGACATGACAGACTGAGACATGACAGACTGAGACATGACAGACTGAACCACTACGACATGACAGACTGAGACCACTACGACATGACAGACTGAGACATGACAGACTGACCACTACGACATGACAGACTGAGACAGCTACGACATGACAGACTGACCACTACGACATGACAGACTGAGACAGCTACGACATGACAGACTGACCACTACGACATGACAGACTGAGACATGACAGACTGAACCACTACGACATGACAGACTGAGACCACTACGACATGACAGACTGAGACATGACAGACTGAGACATGACAGACTGAACCACTACGACATGACAGACTGAGACATGACAGACTGACCACTACGACATGACAGACTGAACCACTACGACATGACAGAGTGAGACATGACAGACTGAGACATGACAGACTGAGACATGACAGACTGAACCACTACGACATGACAGACTGAGACCACTACGACATGACAGACTGAGACATGACAGACTGAGACATGACAGACTGAGACATGACAGACTGAGACCACTACGACATGACAGACTGAGACATGACAGACTGACCACTACGACATGACAGACTGAGACATGACAGACTGACCACTACGACATGACAGACTGAGACAGCTACGACATGACAGACTGACCACTACGACATGACAGACTGAGACATGACAGACTGAACCACCACGACATGACAGACTGAGACCACTACGACATGACAGACTGAGACATGACAGACTGAGACATGACAGACTGAGACAGCTACGACATGACAGACTGAGACATGACAGACTGAGACCACTACGACATGACAGACTGAGACATGACAGACTGAGACCACTACGACATGACAGACTGAGACCACTACGACATGACAGACTGAGACATGACAGACTGAGACCACTACGACATGACAGACACCACTACGACATGACAGACTGACCACTACGACATGACAGACTGAGACAGCTACGACATGACAGACTGACCACTACGACATGACAGACTGAGACATGACAGACTGAACCACCACGACATGACAGACTGACCACTACGACATGACAGACTGACCACTACGACATGACAGACTGAGACATGACAGACTGAGACCACTACGACATGACAGACTGACCACTACGACATGACAGACTGAGACAGCTACGACATGACAGACTGAGACAGCTACGACATGACAGACTGAGACAGCTACGACATGACAGACTGAGACAGCTACGACATGACAGACTGAGACAGCTACGACATGACAGACTGAGACCACTACGACATGACAGACTGAGACCACTACGACATGACAGACTGAGACAGCTACGACATGACAGACTGAGACCACTACGACATGACAGACTGAGACCACTACGACATGACAGACTGGCACCACCAGGGATGGAGGTCTAGAGATATTCTTGGATTAAAATGTATCAGTATCTGATATCATTCCATTTCCAAAGCACATGTGGAGACCTGGCTATTTAAAGGAGTAGTAAAGGGAAAATGCATGTTTAGCCCTATTTTAAGGTTACTTATGATCATATACAATGGTTCAGATCAAAACATTGACAAAACTTTTGAGAAAGTCTGATAATTGCTCTACCGTTTTAGTCATACAATGGATGTGAGTGGGCACCGTGAAAAATCATTCAAAAAACATGTTAAACTCTCAATTTCAAAGACAATAAACTCACCGAGGTGTTAGTTGGCGTTCTGACATATAATTCGCCATAAAGTAAGATTCTAGTTCATCTGGAAAGGCTTTTTAAAATATTTAGCATAGAACTATTTAGTCGCAGCACATACGTGTGTAAACTTCCGCAAACTAGGTAGCCTAGCAACATAAACAATAACAATATTTACCGTAAGTAGTTCCGCTTCCTGAATCCCCTCTGAGGATTGATCTACACATCTACAACGGTAGCTTCAATACAAGTCAATGGATTTCATAAAATGATCAATAAAACCCTACAGGATTCATACTTTGCGGCGAATTTGATGTCAGAACACCAACGGACACCAATTATCCCCTCGGTGAGCTTCTTGTCTTTGAAATCGAGAGTTTAACATGTTTTTTGAAAGATTTTTCAAGGTGCCCACCCACATCCATTGTATGACCAAAACGGTGGTAGAGAAATTATCGGACTTTCTCAAAAGTGCTAGTTTTGTCAACATTTTGATCTGAACCATTGTATATGATCATAAGTAACCTTAAAACAGGGCTAAACATGCATTTTCCCTTTACTACTCCTTTAATTACTTTTAATCTAAATGAAATTAGACATTTTCTACCCTATACAGTAGCACTCTGCCATATGGAATCTACAGTACTGAAACCCTACAACCAGACATCCACCTTTAAATGCAGATAATCCTGTGGGATTCATACCCCAGTCCGATTTAAAGGAGTAGTTTGGTATTTAGCAACAGAAGCCCTGCTATAAGGTTATTTACGATCATATGCAATGGTTACAACAGTCCATATAAAATTGACTTATTGTGCACTCTTGAGATAGTAATGCTCATTGCTCATGTCACAGCGAAGTACACGATGGATCTATATATATATATCTATGCCCATAAAGACCCATAGTGTGCTTGGGCAGGGGCATATACATGCCCATAGAGATCTAGCATATTGGTTAGCTGACACTTAGCTGTGACATGAGCAATGTAAATATTCTTAATGTTTTAAATATTGACCGTTGTATATGATCATAAATAACCTTATAACAGGGCTCATGATGCTAAATACCAAACTAGTCCTTTAATGGAAACTATAATTAAACAGGATAAGCCCATAACCTGCTTGCTCACAATGGTGCAGCATTAGCACATAGATTAGAGAATTCATTACCTCCTTAAAATGAGCATTTCTTTACAGTTCTTATCATGGAGTGACTTTCCATTGAGGAATACGTACATCACAAATGTTGACATGCGGAATGCTTGAATACACCGTTCGATGGCAGGTTTCTCATTTAAATGCGAGTGCTTTTCACTTGAGTGCAAATTTGACTCATGACATGATTGAGCAAAACAGGGTTAGTTGATACTGTAAGTCAGTCGGAGCAAAAAATGTCCACAAACCTGGCAACCGCAACTACAGGGCTAAAAACCTGGCAACAGCAACTACAGGGCTAATTGAGACTTGCGTGCAGGCGATGCTAGACTACATATCATCACGACTTACTGTGTTTTCATGAGAAAAGGGCTGTTCTGACATGATATGCTTCCTCATTTTCCTGAGGAGTAAATCACTAGTTGTTAACAACAGAGCGTACATTGTCTAGCCTGATTTATCTCCAGTTCTTAGTGTAACAATGACCTTCTTTGTCAAAACAACATCAGTGAAATCCCAAGTGAGATCCTCACTAGAGGAGCGATGGCGGCGCGCCCGGGTGACGGACTGAGCAGCCTCTCTTCCCTCTGTGATCGGTTCATTACAATCTGAATGGGCTCATGTTTTATAACTAGGCTGAACCCTGAAACACGTCTGCGTGCTGTAATTAATGAGTAAGTACTGTAAGGCTGGTCTGAGGTCAGGTGTTGTTCTGAGGCATCAGTACACTAGCCTGGCGTGGTCGTCCTGATCACAAGCTCACATTCTGCTCTCCACGGATCAGGCTGGACGTCTTCCCATCCACATCACTTCCCAGAAATCACATTTTTACCGGACCAATCAGGGACTGCGTTCTAACTGCTGTTCCACCCCCCAGTGGGGAGGCAGCCACTGATTGTCGTCAAGCTAGACTCAATAACAACAATTAAACAAGAACAAAACAATGCACTAGTGGAGTTTCTCTGAGTAAAAGTTGTTTTTGTCATTCTTCCAACTGGATTTGGCGAGTAAAGGCAAGTACTCCCGCCCACTGAAAGGTTTTAGGCAGCTAGACGTCCAGACTGTATCACAAAAGGGACTTTCTTTTTTGCCAGGAAGTGTGTCTTCCAGGCTCTAAGCCCACTACTACAGCGGTAGCAGAGCAGAGAGCAGCAGTCCACCCTGCGGAGACGTCTGCACGCGCACAGCTTTTATGGAAAAAATAAATCATGGCAAATTGTGGAGAGCTACTTTCTTCTGTGACATTATTCCCAATCTTTCAATATAGCCTGGGGGTGAATGAGTTTGACCTCTCTGGTCTATGGTGATGAGTGTGTGTGTGTGTGTGTGTGTGTGTGTGTGTGTGTGTGTGTGTGTGTGTGTGTGTGCATGCGCACGCATGTGTATGTGTGTGTGTGTATGCACGTGTGTGTGTGTGCGTATATTCAGTCAGGTGAAAGAGCAGACGTCCTCTGTTCTCCAGTGCCAGAGGAAGGAGAGAGACCTCAGTGAGACGGGAGAGAGAGCTCAGTGAGACAGGGGAGAGAGAGCTCAGTGAGACGGGAGAGAGAGACCTCAGTGAGACGGGAGAGAGACCTCAGTGAGACGGGAGAGAGACCTCAGTGAGACGGGAGAGAGACCTCAGTGAGACAGGAGAGAGAGAGCTCAGTGAGACGGGAGAGAGAGCTCAGTGAGACGGGAGAGAGAGCTCAGTGAGACGGGAGAGAGAGCTCAGTGAGACGGGAGAGAGACCTCAGTGAGACAGGAGAGAGACCTCAGTGAGACAGGAGAGAGAGCTCAGTGAGACGGGAGAGAGAGCTCAGTGAGACGGGAGAGAGAGCTCAGTGAGACGGGAGAGAGACCTCAGTGAGACGGGAGACCTCAGTGAGACGGGAGAGAGACCTCAGTGAGACGGGGGAGAGAGACCTCAGTGAGACAGGAGAGAGAGCTCAGTGAGACGGGGGAGAGAGACCTCAGTGAGACGGGAGAGAGAGCTCAGTGAGACGGGGGAGAGAGAGCTCAGTGAGATGGGAGAGAGAGCTCAGTGAGACAGGAGAGAGAGCTCAGTGAGACGGGGGAGAGAGCTCAGTGAGATGGGAGAGAGAGAGCTCAGTGAGACGGGAGAGAGAGCTCAGTGAGACAGGAGAGAGAGCTCAGTGAGACGGGAGAGAGAGAGCTCAGTGAGACGGGAGAGAGAGCTCAGTGAGACAGGGGAGAGAGACCTCAGTGAGACGGGAGAGAGAGCTCAGTGAGACGGGGGAGAGAGAGCTCAGTGAGACGGGAGAGAGAGCTCAGTGAGACAGGGGAGAGAGACCTCAGTGAGACGGGAGAGAGAGCTCAGTGAGACGGGGGAGAGAGCTCAGTGAGACGGGGGAGAGAGACCTCAGTGAGACAGGGGAGAGAGACCTCAGTGAGACGGGGGAGAGAGAGCTCAGTGAGACGGGGGAGAGAGACCTCAGTGAGACAGGGGAGAGAGACCTCAGTGAGACAGGGGAGAGAGAGCTCAGTGAGACAGGAGAGAGAGAGCTCAGTGTGACGGGAGAGAGAGCTCAGTGAGACGGGAGAGAGACCTCAGTGAGACGGGGGAGAGACCTCAGTGAGACAGGAGAGAGAGAGCTCAGTGAGACGGGAGAGAGAGAGCTCAGTGAGACAGGAGAGAGAGAGCTCAGTGAGACGGGAGAGAGAGAGCTCAGTGAGACGGGAGAGAGAGCTCAGTGAGACGGGAGAGAGAGAGCTCAGTGAGACGGGAGAGAGAGCTCAGTGAGACGGGAGAGAGAGAGCTCAGTGAGACGGGAGAGAGAGACCTCAGTGAGACGGGAGAGAGAGCTCAGTGTGACGGGAGAGAGAGCTCAGTGAGACGGGAGAGAGAGAGCTCAGTGAGACAGGAGAGAGACCTCAGTGAGACGGGGGAGAGAGAGCTCAGTGAGACGGGAGAGAGAGAGCTCAGTGAGACAGGAGAGAGACCTCAGTGAGACGGGGGAGAGAGAGCTCAGTGAGACGGGAGAGAGAGAGCTCAGTGAGACGGGAGAGAGAGCTCAGTGAGACGGGAGAGAGAGAGCTCAGTGAGACGGGAGAGAGAGAGCTCAGTGAGACAGGAGAGAGAGAGCTCAGTGAGACAGGAGAGAGACCTCAGTGAGACGGGGGAGAGAGAGCTCAGTGAGACGGGAGAGAGAGAGCTCAGTGAGACGGGAGAGAGAGCTCAGTGAGACAGGAGAGAGAGCTCAGTGAGACGGGAGAGAGAGACCTCAGTGAGACGGGGGAGAGAGCTCAGTGAGACGGGAGAGAGAGCTCAGTGAGACAGGGGAGAGAGAGCTCAGTGAGACAGGGGAGAGAGAGCTCAGTGAGACGGGAGAGAGAGAGCTCAGTGAGACGGGAGAGAGAGCTCAGTGAGACGGGAGAGAGAGAGCTCAGTGAGACGGGAGAGAGAGACCTCAGTGAGACAGGAGAGAGAGCTCAGTGAGACAGGGGAGAGAGAGCTCAGTGAGACAGGAGAGAGAGAGCTCAGTGAGACGGGAGAGAGAGCTCAGTGTGACGGGAGAGAGAGCTCAGTGAGACGGGAGAGAGAGCTCAGTGAGACAGGGGAGAGAGACCTCAGTGAGACGGGAGAGAGAGCTCAGTGAGACAGGAGAGAGAGCTCAGTGAGACGGGAGAGAGAGCTCAGTGAGACGGGAGAGAGAGCTCAGTGAGACAGGGGAGAGAGAGCTCAGTGAGACGGGAGAGAGACCTCAGTGAGACAGGGGAGAGACCTCAGTGAGACGGGAGAGAGAGCTCAGTGTGACGGGAGAGAGAGCTCAGTGAGACAGGGGAGAGACCTCAGTGAGACAGGAGAGAGACCTCAGTGAGACAGGGGAGAGAGAGCTCAGTGAGACGGGGGAGAGAGAGCTCAGTGAGACGGGAGAGAGAGCTCAGTGAGACGGGGGAGAGAGCTCAGTGAGACGGGAGAGAGAGCTCAGTGAGACGGGAGAGAGAGAGCTCAGTAAGACGGGAGAGAGAGGAACAGAGCATGCTGGGACACACTGGTCCCTTGAACAATGCGTTGCCCAGCGCTGTGTAAACTCCATCATTATTACATTACACGGCATAATGACCATAGCAGCCAAAAGCACCGTGTAAACAAGCTCATTTTTTCTTCTTCTTTGCTTCCCCCCTTGCATTTTAAACAGCGAATGGACTCCTGAACGCTTGGATGGCCTTCCTCGTACGGCCGCCTGCTCAAACCGCTCCATCCTGGCTGGACTGTGTGACGTGACGTCCCCTGTGTCCAGGCTCAGGCCGGGTGCCCAGAGAATCCCAGGGGTGTGCGAGCGGCGCTGCGTTTGTGTACATCCGCGCACGCCCGCGTCCGAGTTGCATTGAGTCGACCATCCCCCCAGAAATCTCTGTTCATCCAAACATCCGTTTTAAATTCTTAATTTGAATCCATCTTTTTTATTTATTTCATGGGATTCAAATATCGGGAGATTTTTTTTACAGACATACGAACACCTCATCGTATCTCCTTTTGGGTAGGCCTGCCGTCCGCAGTCAGTTTAGTGTGTGTGTGTGTGTGTGTGTGTGTGTGTGTGTGTCTGAGAAGAACGTTGAGTTTACACTGTCTCGTTGAGAGCTGCTTTGTCAGTGCTTTATCAGAAAAGGAGTGGTCCATTATACAAATCAAATGAAAAGCCTACTATTCACAGACACACACACACACACACACAAACAAACCAACTAATTCACGCAGACACGCACGCATAGTAGGCCACACGACCACACACACTCAAACAAACACAGATTCATGCTTGGACACGCATACATATTCTGTAGCAGGCTACACACAGACGCTCGCGCACACACACCCACACACACACACACACTCAGAATACCAACACACCCATACACTCACAACTTTCTTTCAGAATGCCAACAAAGGCCACACACACACACACACACACACACACACACACACACACACACACACACACACTCACTCACAACTCTTTTTCAGAATGTCAACACGGGCTACGCTGTCCGTGCTCCGTCCACGCCGGCAGTCCTTGGCACATCCCATCGCTTCACACCTCTGGCTTTCATCAGCATCACTTAAACTGCTGCCGCCCCATGATAATCACCCCGGACCCAGTTCAAAGGCTGCTCCGCACAGCTGGCTCTGTGTAGAAAGGAGCTCCAGGATTTTTCCCCCCTCACATTCGCTCTCGCATTTATTGTCCACTAACTTTCGCTGGCATTTCACAGAGCGTCTGGTAGAAGCGAAATAGCAATGTACAGTAGCGTTTGCGGGCAAAATCCCAAGCAACGCCTTTTATTGAAAATACCACGTTTTGTAGGGTGATAAAAGTAAAATTGTCTTCCTTCTTTTAGAGAGTCTTGCGGTTCTTTCTCTTTCTGGACCCCTGATGGTAGGTTCTGGTGCGGTTAGCCAGATAGATAACAGGTATATCACAGGCAAGCCTTTTCCCTACAGTCTGCCAAACTAAATGATCCTTAAAGGGACCCCGAGGAGTTTATTTTTGGTTACGAAACAGTCTCATTTTAATGTGGGTGAATCTACATTAGCCACACTTGTTTATGTGTCCATTTTCGACAAATGCCGTTTCTTGTATGTAGTTTATTTTTAGATTATTATTTTGTGGTCGGGTCGTCCAGAACTTCCTTGGAATGACGAAACGGTTTACTGCAGTAGCCTACGGCGCCGACAAGAGACAGCACGAGCAAATATGACCGTTATATATTGTCAAAAGTAACGTTACTAGTAAGACCTATGTAATTACCTCGGTGGTGGCCATTGTTCCGTCTTCAAAACACCCGGCTCAGGTAGCTAAGGTTTACGACAGTGCCCGTGGAGGCTTATGGGAAATGTGGTCTTTTTGGGCGGAAAACACTTCCGCTTCTCGAATCTCCTCGTAGGGCCTTTAAAGAAACACTGGGAGAAGAACTAACCTAGATTTAGGATGAAATGTGGCCAAAGAGATACAATGACACACACACACACACACACACACACACACACACACACCACAGGCAATATGTGCAGACACAATAGTCATCACAGCCATTCAGTCTCAAACAGGGTTTCCACTCAGCGCTACGACCAAAGCCAAACTCCAGAGAATATGGATATCCTCCCTTTCATGCCGTCGTGTCATTCAGTAATATTGCTCCATTACATCCCAGAGTCACCCCCCAATCTCATCCCTCATCCGTGACCCCCCCCAAACCCCCCCCCGGATCAGTAAAGTACTACAGTATCTATCAGTCAAGAAGCCGCGCTACATCTCATCTGCCATTTTACAACACCCCACCTTGCCCTCCCTAATAAGTCCCTTAGCCTCTCAGTCCCTCCCCCACCAACATTAACACACAGACCCTCAGAATTAAGCATGTAGCCTGAAGAGAGGACAGTGTGTGCGTGCGTGTGTGTGTGTGTACATGTGTGTGCGCACGTGCGTGTTTTTTGCTGAGATAGCCTACATTCATTAGCTGCTCAATGTGACACACACCACTGTGAGGGTCGAAGTGGTGTTTGCGATGGCCCCGAGACTAGAGGCACGCTGACCTGTAGTGGCATACAAAAGCATACAAAAAAGACTGCTCAAAAACACACAAAAAAAACTAGCATGATAGCTTTGTGTTCAAGTGCACTTAACAAATGAAATGAACAAAGACTTAAGAGCTAGAGCATTCCCAAGGACACAACAGTAGAGGCAACGAAATCACTTGTTGAGTGTCCCAGTCCGATCTCAAACCAGCGAGCGGTCACCGGTCAGACACTCTGACCACTGGGCTACCTGCCGTACTTCTCCTACCATGCTGCACGCAAGCACACTACACTCCATCTCCTACCATGCTGCACGCAAGCACACTACCCTCCATCTCCTACCATGCTACACGCAAGCACACTACACTCCATCTCCTACCATGCTACACGCAAGCACACTACACTCCATCTGACCACTGGGCTACCTGCCGTACTTCTCCTACCATGCTGCACGCAAGCACACTACACTCCATCTCCTACCATGCTGCGCGCAAGCACACTACACTCCATCTCCTACCATGCTACACGCAAGCACACTACCCTCCATCTCCTACCATGCTGCGCGCAAGCACACTACCCTCCATCTCCTACCATGCTACACGCAAGCACACTACACTCCATCTCCTACCATGCTACACGCAAGCACACTACACTCCATCTGACCACTGGGCTACCTGCCGTACTTCTCCTACCATGCTGCACGCAAGCACACTACACTCCATCTCCTACCATGCTACACGCAAGCACACTACACTCCATCTCCTACCATGCTACACGCAAGCACACTACACTCCATCTCCTACCATGCTGCACGCAAGCACACTACACTCCATCTCCTACCATGCTGCGCGCAAGCACACTACACTCCATCTCCTACCATGCTGCACGCAAGCACACTACCCTCCATCTCCTACCATGCTACACGCAAGCACACTACACTCCATCTCCTACCATGCTGCGCGCAAGCACACTACCCTCCATCTCCTACCATGCTGCGCGCAAGCACACTACACTCCATCTCCTACCATGCTGCACGCAAGCACACTACCCTCCATCTCCTACCATGCTGCACGCAAGCACACTACACTCCATCTCCTACCATGCTGCGCGCAAGCACACTACCCTCCATCTCCTACCATGCTACACGCAAGCACACTACACTCCATCTCCTACCATGCTGCGCGCAAGCACACTACACTCCATCTCCTACCATGCTGCACGCAAGCACACTACCCTCCATCTCCTACCATGCTGCACGCAAGCACACTACCCTCCATCTCCTACCATGCTGCACGCAAGCACACTACCCTCCATCTCCTACCATGCTGCGCGCAAGCACACTACACTCCA
Source organism: Borostomias antarcticus (assembly GCF_949987555.1). Lineage (NCBI taxonomy): Eukaryota > Metazoa > Chordata > Actinopteri > Stomiiformes > Stomiidae > Borostomias > Borostomias antarcticus. The sequence continues at coordinate 407,836 of NW_028175942.1, forward strand.
TCTCCTACCATGCTGCACGCAAGCACACTACCCTCCATCTCCTACCATGCTGCACGCAAGCACACTACCCTCCATCTCCTACCATGCTGCACGCAAGCACACTACCCTCCATCTCCTACCATGCTGCACGCAAGCACACTACCCTCCATCTCCTACCATGCTGCGCGCAAGCACACTACCCTCCATCTCCAGTGGCTCAGAGGCAGCTGTGCAGGGTTGAGCCCAGGCTGTCATGCAGACGGGGAACCACAGTGGAACCCTACAGGGGAGCGCAGCGCCCCCTCCCTCCCAGCGTGGACGTCCGTCCTCGGGGCGCAGACCAGACGCCTCCAGCACCCCACAGGGCCGTCCTCGGGGCCCAGACCAGACGCCTCCAGCACCCCACAGGGCCGTCCTCGGGGCCCAGACCAGACGCCTCCAGCACCCCACAGCGCCAGTAAAGGAACTATTTGTGGTCTGGGACTTGAAAGAGCAGCTCTCCATGGTGCATGCCTGCCTATGAGGGCCACACGCTGTGTGAGGAAAGGCTTACGGTTTCTTAAAGTCAGAGCGAGGCACTTAGCCTCAGCTCGCTCGCTTCCAGAGACAGGGACAAGACCTCTATACTCAGGGGACAACACCCGTCCTCTATCTGTCAGGGGACAACACCCGTTCTCTATCTGTCAGGGGACAACACCCGTTCTCTATCTGTCAGGGGACAACACCCTTCCTCTATCTGTCAGGGGACAACACCCGTTCTCTCCATCTGTCAGGGGACAACACCCGTTCTCTATCTGTCAGGGGACAACACCCGTTCTCTATCTGTCAGGGGACAACACCCGTCCTCTATCTGTCAGGGGACAACACCCGTCCTCTATCTGTCAGGGGACAACACCCGTTCTCTATCTGTCAGGGGACAACACCCGTCCTCTATCTGTCAGGGGACAACACCCGTCCTCTCCATCTGTCAGGGGACAACACCCGTTCTCTATCTGTCAGGGGACAACACCCGTCCTCTATCTGTCAGGGGACAACACCCGTCCTCTATCTGTCAGGGGACAACACCCGTTCTCTATCTGTCAGGGGACAACACCCGTCCTCTATCTGTCAGGGGACAACACCCGTTCTCTCCATCTGTCAGGGGACAACACCCGTCCTCTCCATCTGTCAGGGGACAACACCCGTCCTCTATCTGTCAATACCTCTCTTCAGTCTATCATGGTTTAATACAGCTCGCTCACCACTTTCTTATTTGAAGCTTACTTATAGATCCAGCAAAGTGTGTTTGTGCCAAATGATAGCAATAATAAGAAAGTCTAACTGAAAATCTAGACTTCATACTTGATTCAATTAGACTTCAAGTAATTTACAGAACCATTACAGGATGGAGCTCTTTACCTAGTCAGGTTGTTGATTCAAATACTAGAGACGCTTTTAAGAAAACAATACTACTTATGGCATTTAACTCTATAATCGAAGAGTAGATTAGGCTGCTTATCTCTATTTCTGTTTGTTTTATGTTATATATTATTTTTTTTTAATTATGGATCTTTGAAATAAACTGAATGAATATAATGTACTGTATATAACTGTCTGTTAAATGTGTGATTTCTGTCAGGAAGACTGGTAGCTAACGGGGATCTTAAACAATAAAGATCACGCTGGTCTAGTTGTGCTCCTTCAGATAAAAACTACTTTTCAATCTGGACCTTAACTGGAACCACGTTTCTAGGATTAGCACTCCTCCCACACTCCTCCCACACTCCTCCCACACTCCTCCCACACTCCTCCCACTCCTCCCACACTCCTCCCACTCCTCCCACACTCCTCCCACTCCTCCCACACTCCTCCCACACTCCTCCCACACTCCTCCCACACTCCTCCCACACTCCTCCCACTCCTCCCACACTCCTCCCACTCCTCCCACACTCCTCCCACACTCCTCCCACTCTCCTCCCACTCCTCCCACACTCCTCCCACTCCTCCCACACTCCTCCCACTCCTCCCACACTCCTCCCACTCCTCCCACACTCCTCCCACTCCTCCCACACTCCTCCCCCACTCCTCCCACTCCTCCCACACTCCTCCCCCACCCCTCCCCCACTCCTCCCACACCCCTCCCCCACTCCTCCCCCACTCCTCCCCCACTCCTCTCACACTCCTCCCACACTCCTCCCACTCCTCCCACACTCCTCCCACACTCCTCCCACACTCCTCCCACTCCTCCCACACTCCTCCCACACCCCTCCCACACTCCTCCCACACTCCTCCCACACCCCTCCCACACTCCTCCCACTCCTCCCCCACTCCTCCCCCACTCCTCCCACACCGCTCCCACACCGCTCCCACACTCCTCCCACTCCTCCCACACTCCTCCCCCACTCCTCCCACACTCCTCCCCCACTCCTCCCCCACTCCTCCCACTCCTCCCACACTCCTCCCACACCGCTCCCCCACTCCTCCCACACCCCTCCCACACCCCTCCCACACTCCTCCCACACTCCTCCCCCACTCCTCCCCCACTCCTCCCACACTCCTCCCACACCCCTCCCACACTCCTCCCACACTCCTCCCACACTCCTCCCACTCCTTCCACACTCCTCCCCCACTCCTCCCACACTCCTCCCCCACTCCTCCCCCACTCCTCCCACACTCCTCCCACACTCCTCCCCCACTCCTCCCACACCCCTCCCACACTCCTCCCCCACTCCTCCCCCACTCCTCCCACACTCCTCCCACTCCTCCCACACTCCTCCCACTCCTCCCACACTCCTACCACACTCCTCCCACACTCCTCCCACACTCCTCCCCCACTCCTCCCACACCCCTCCCACACTCCTCCCCCACTCCTCCCCCACTCCTCTCACACTCCTCCCACACTCCTCCCACTCCTCCCACACTCCTCCCACACTCCTCCCACACTCCTCCCACACTCCTCCCCCACTCCTCCCCCACCCCTCCCACACTCCTCCCACTCCTCCCCCACTCCTCCCCCACTCCTCCCACACCGCTCCCACACCGCTCCCACACTCCTCCCACTCCTCCCCCACTCCTCCCCCACTCCTCCCCCACTCCTCCCACACTCCTCCCACACCCCTCCCACACTCCTCCCACACTCCTCCCACACTCCTACCACACTCCTCCCACACCCCTCCCACACTCCTCCCACTCCTCCCCCACTCCTCCCCCACTCCTCCCACACCGCTCCCACACCGCTCCCACACTCCTCCCACTCCTCCCCCACTCCTCCCCCACTCCTCCCACACTCCTCCCCCACTCCTCCCCCACTCCTCCCCCACTCCTCCCACACTCCTCCCCCACTCCTCCCACACTCCTCCCACACTCCTACCACACTCCTCCCACACTCCTCCCCAACTCCTCCCCCACTCCTCCCAAACTCCTCCCACACTGCTCCCACACTCCTCCAACACTCCTCCCACACTCCTCCCCCACTCCTCCCACACCCCTCCCACACTCCTCCCACACTCCTCCCACACTCCTCCCACCCACTCCTCCCCCACTCCTCCCACACTCCTCCCCCACTCCTCCCACACTCCTCCCACACTCCTCCCACACTCCTCCCACACTCCTCCCACACTCCTCCCACACTCCTCCCACACTCCTCCCACACTCCTCCCAAACTCCTCCCAAACTCCTACCACACTCCTCCCACACTCCTCCCAAACTCCTCCCACACTCCTCCCACACTCCTCCCACACTCCTACCACACTCCTCCCACACTCCTCCCACACTCCTCCCACTCCTCCCACACTCCTCCCACACTCCTACCACACTCCTCCCACACTCCTCCCAAACTCCTCCCACACTCCTCCCACACTCCTCCCACACTCCTCCCACTCCTCCCACACTCCTCCCCCACTCCTCCCACACTCCTCCCACACTGCTCCCACACTCCTCCCACACTCCTCCCACTCCTCCCACACTCCTACCACACTCCTCCCAAACTCCTCCCACACTCCTCCCACACTCCTACCACACTCCTCCCACACTCCTCCCACTCCTCCCCCACTCCTACCACACTCCTCCCACACTCCTCCCAAACTCCTCCCACTCCTCCCACACTCCTCCCACACTCCTCCCACACTCCTCCCAAACTCCTCCCACACTCCTCCCACTCCTCCCACACTCCTACCACACTCCTCCCACACTCCTCCCACACTCCTCCCCCACTCCTCCCACACTCCTCCCACACTCCTCCCACACTCCTCCCCCACTCCTCCCCCACTCCTCCCACACTCCTCCCCAACTCCTCCCCCACTCCTCCCACACTCCTCCCACTCCTCCCCCACTCCTCCCACTCCTCCCCCACTCCTCCCACTCCTCCCCCACTCCTCCCCCACTCCTCCCACACTCCTCCCACACTCCTACCACACTCCTCCCACTCCTCCCACACTCCTCCCACACTCCTCCCACACTCCTCCCACACTCCTCCCACACTCCTCCCACTCCTCCCACTCCTCCCACACTCCTCCCACACTCCTCCACACACTCCTCCCACACTCCTCCCACACTCCTCCCACACTCCTCCCACACTCCTCCCACACTCCTCCCACTCCTCCCACACTCCTCCCACTCCTCCCACACTCCTCCCCCACTCCTCCCACACTCCTCCACACACTCCTCCCACACTCCTCCCACACTCCTACCACACTCCTCCCACACTCCTCCCCCACTCCTCCCACACTCCTCCCACTCCTCCCCCACTCCTCCCACTCCTCCCCCACTCCTCCCCCACTCCTCCCACACTCCTCCCACACTCCTCCCACACTCCTACCACACTCCTACCACACTGCTCCCACTCCTCCCACACTCCTCCCACATTCCTCCCACACTGCTCCCACACTCCTCCCACTCCTCCCACACTCCTCCCACACTCCTCCCACTCCTCCCACACTCCTCCCCCACTCCTCCCCCACTCCTCCCACTCCTCCCACACTCCTACCACACTCCTCCCACACTCCTCCCACACTCCTCCCACACTCCTACCACACTCCTACCACACTCCTCCCACACTCCTCCCACACTCCTCCCCCACTCCTCCCCCACTCCTCCCACTCCTCCCACACTCCTCCCACACTCCTCCCACACTCCTCCCACACTCCTACCACACTCCTCCCACACTCCTACCACACTGCTCCCACACTCCTCCCACACTCCTCCCACACTCCTACCACACTCCTACCACACTGCTCCCACACTCCTCCCCCACTCCTCCCCCACTCCTCCCACACTCCTCCCACACTCCTCCCACACTCCTCCCACACTCCTACCACACTCCTCCCACACTCCTCCCACACTCCTCCCACACTCCTACCACACTCCTATCACACTCCTCCCACTCCTCCCACACTCCTCCCCCACTCCTCCCCCACTCCTCCCACTCCTCCCACACTCCTCCCCCACTCCTCCCACACTCCTACCACACTCCTACCACACTCCTCCCACACTCCTCCCACACTCCTACCACACTCCTCCCACACTCCTCCCACACTCCTCTCACTCCTCCCACACTCCTCCCCCACTCCTCCCCCACTCCTCCCACACTCCTCCCACACTCCTCCCACACTCCTCCCCCACTCCTCCCACACTCCTACCACACTCCTCCCACACTCCTCCCACACTCCTCCCAAACTCCTCCCACACTCCTCCCACACTCCTCCCACACTCCTCACACTCCTCCCACACTCCTCCCACACTCCTCTCACACTCCTCCCACACTCCTCCCACTCCTCCCACACTCCTACCACACTCCTCTCACACTCCTCCCACACTGCAAAACAGCAATACATGTTTTGGGTCGCATTTGTTTTTTTTCATGCTGTGTAGTGTAAACATAGATTTGTCATTCCGGGAACATGATTATTACCTCCGCCCCAGGCGCAAAGCCCCGCAGGGCGGAAGGTAATGTTTTCGCCCGTCTGTCTGTGTGTGTGTGTGTGTGTGTCTGTGTGTGTGTGTGTCTGTCTGCATGCGGACAGGATTAAACAAAATCATTTTAACTTGTACAGTAAGTAAGATTTAAGTAAATGCTTTTGTGGGGGTCTGGCAGTTGCTCCTCCTCTATAAGCAGAAGTAAGCTGGCTCCAAACAAGCAGCCTGAACGGTCATGTTTCTCAAACAAGCAGCCTGAACGGTCATGTTTCTCAAACAAGCAGCCTGAACGGTCATGTTTCTCAAACAAGCAGCCTGAACGGTCATGTGTCTCAAACAAGCAGCCTGAACGGTCATGTTTCTCAAACAAGCAGCCTGAACGGTCATGTTTCTCAGACAAGCAGCCTGAACGGTCATGTTTCTCAAACAAGCAGTCTGAACGGTCATGTGTCTCAAACAAGCAGCCTGAACGGTCATGTTTCTCAGACAAGCAGCCTGAACGGTCATGTTTCTCAAACAAGCAGTCTGAACGGTCATGTTTCTCAAACAAGCAGTCTGAACGGTCATGTTTCTCAGACAAGCAGCCTGAACGGTCATGTTTCTCAAACAAGCAGTCTGAACGGTCATGTTTCTCAGACAAGCAGTCTGAACGGTCATGTTTCTCAAACAAGCAGCCTGAACGGTCATGTTTCTCAAACAAGCAGCCTGAACGGTCATGTTTCTCAAACAAGCAGTCTGAACGGTCATGTTTCTCAAACAAGCAGCCTGAACGGTCATGTTTCTCAAACAAGCAGCCTGAACGGTCATGTTTCTCAAACAAGCAGCCTGAACGGTCATGTTTCTCAAACAAGCAGCCTGAACGGTCATGTTTCTCAAACAAGCAGCCTGAACGGTCATGTTTCTCAAACAAGCAGCCTGAACGGTCATGTGTCTCAAACAAGCAGCCTGAACGGTCATGTTTCTCAAACAAGCAGCCTGAACGGTCATGTTTCTCAGACAAGCAGCCTGAACGGTCATGTTTCTCAAACAAGCAGTCTGAACGGTCATGTGTCTCAAACAAGCAGCCTGAACGGTCATGTTTCTCAGACAAGCAGCCTGAACGGTCATGTTTCTCAAACAAGCAGTCTGAACGGTCATGTTTCTCAAACAAGCAGTCTGAACGGTCATGTTTCTCAGACAAGCAGCCTGAACGGTCATGTTTCTCAAACAAGCAGTCTGAACGGTCATGTTTCTCAGACAAGCAGTCTGAACGGTCATGTTTCTCAAACAAGCAGCCTGAACGGTCATGTTTCTCAAACAAGCAGCCTGAACGGTCATGTTTCTCAAACAAGCAGCCTGAACGGTCATGTTTCTCAAACAAGCAGCCTGAACGGTCATGTTTCTCAAACAAGCAGCCTGAACGGTCATGTTTCTCAAACAAGCAGCCTCAACGGTCATGTTTCTCAAACAAGCAGCCTGAACGGTCATGTTTCTCAAACAAGCAGCCTGAACGGTCATGTTTCTCAAACAAGCAGTCTGAACGGTCATGTTTCTCAAACAAGCAGTCTGAACGGTCATGTTTCTCAAACAAGCAGCCTGAACGGTCATGTTTCTCAAACAAGCAGCCTGAACGGTCATGTTTCTCAAACAAGCAGTCTGAACGGTCATGTTTCTCAAACAAGCAGTCTGAACGGTCATGTTTCTCAAACAAGCAGCCTGAACGGTCATGTTTCTCAAACAAGCAGCCTGAACGGTCATGTTTCTCAGACAAGCAGTCTGAACGGTCATGTTTCTCAAACAAGCAGCCTGAACGGTCATGTTTCTCAGACAAGCAGCCTCAACGGTCATGTTTCTCAAACAAGCAGCCTGAACGGTCATGTTTCTCAAACAAGCAGCCTGAACGGTCATGTTTCTCAAACAAGCAGCCTGAACGGTCATGTTTCTCAAACAAGCAGCCTGAACGGTCATGTTTCTCAAACAAGCAGCCTGAACGGTCATGTTTCTCAAACAAGCAGTCTGAACGGTCATGTTTCTCAAACAAGCAGTCTGAACGGTCATGTTTCTCAAACAAGCAGTCTGAACGGTCATGTTTCTCAAACAAGCAGCCTGAACGGTCATGTTTCTCAAACAAGCAGCCTGAACGGTCATGTTTCTCAAACAAGCCGCCTGAACGGTCATGTTTCTCAAACAAGCAGTCTGAACGGTCATGTTTCTCAAACAAGCAGCCTGAACGGTCATGTTTCTCAAACAAGCAGCCTGAACGGTCATGTTTCTCAAACAAGCAGTCTGAACGGTCATGTTTCTCAAACAAGCAGTCTGAACGGTCATGTTTCTCAAACAAGCAGTCTGAACGGTCATGTTTCTCAAACAAGCAGTCTGAACGGTCATGTTTCTCAAACAAGCAGCCTGAACGGTCATGTTTCTCAGAAGCCCTTTGGATGAGACACAAGACAGAAGACAGGGAAACAGACGGAATAAATATGTAACACCTCACATCCGTCTATGATGTTCTCTGTGAACAGATACGTGAGCGTAGGAGGCTCAGAGGCAAAAGCTCACTTTTGACCCAAGTCATGACCATGTCTATAGTCTGACTCAACGGATGGAGGTTTTGGGGATAAGCCTTGTCATTAATTGATTACTGTCCAATCAGTGGCGACGGATTTGATTTCCGGCCCAATCACATTCAATACAGACTCAGCCTGCGAGAAACAACCACAACCTAGCAACCACTCCGCCCAGGACGACTGATTGGTTTAAAGAAACACCACGTTCTTTTCCCCCCTGCCACAAATGGTAATGAGTCCAGCCATCTTTTTCTCCAGCAGTGGCACAGCGTAGATGAAGTGTGGAGATACGTAGGTCTGGCTATGCGAGACTACGTGTCTCAATCCAGGTTTGGGGTGGGTATGAGACCGGGGAGGGGGTCCTACTCCGGCACTGTCTCTGGGCCATGAGCAGTAGCAGCATGTTGGTGGTGGTGTGTGTGTCCCAGCTGGGGTCCAGCCCGCCCTGCTGAACAAGCGCAGGATTGAGGGGATGGGCTGTGAGGAGGAGAGGAGGCGTGAACAGAGCTGTTGTTGGTCCCATGATTTGGGATAAAGCAGCAACACAGACCATGAAGGGCTGGACGGTTTCTCAGCTCTTAAACAGGGACAGAAGTGCATACATACTACGCACAAACACCCGCCCCCACACACACACTTACATACTACGCACAAACACCCGCCCCACACACACACACTTACATACTACGCACAAACACCCGCCCCCACACACACACTTACATACTACGCACAAACACCCGCCCCACACACACACACTTACATACTACGCACAAACACCCGCCCCCACACACACACTTACATACTACGCACAAACACCCGCCCCCACACACACACTTACATACTACGCACAAACACCCGCCCCCACACACACACTTACATACTACGCACAAACACCCGCCCCCACACACACACACTTACATACTACGCACAAACACCCGCCCCCACACACACACTTACATACTACGCACAAACACCCGCCCCCACACACACACTTACATACTACGCACAAACACCCGCCCCCACACACACACACTTACATACTACGCACAAACACCCGCCCACACACACACATACATACTACGCACAAACACCCGCCCCCACACACACACTTACATACTACGCACAAACACCCGCCCCCACACACACACTTACATACTACGCACAAACACCCGCCCCCACACACACACACTTACATACTACGCACAAACACCCGCCCCCACACACACACTTACATACTACGCACAAACACCCGCCCCCACACACACACTTACATACTACGCACAAACACCCGCCCCCACACACACACTTACATACTACGCACAAACACCCGCCCCCACACACACACACTTACATACTACGCACAAACACCCGCCCCCACACACACACTTACATACTACGCACAAACACCCGCCCCCACACACACACTTACATACTACGCACAAACACCCGCCCCACACACACACACATACATACTACGCACAAACACCCGCCCCACACACACACACTTACATACTACGCACAAACACCCGCCCCACACACACACACTTACATACTACGCACAAACACCCGCCCCACACACACACACTTACATACTACGCACAAACACCCGCCCCCACACACACACTTACATACTACGCACAAACACCCGCCCCCACACACACACTTACATACTACGCACAAACACCCGCCCCCACACACACACTTACATACTACGCACAAACACCCGCCCCCACACACACACTTACATACTACGCACAAACACCCGCCCCCACACACACACTTACATACTACGCACAAACACCCGCCCCCACACACACACTTACATACTACGCACAAACACCCGCCCCCACACACACACTTACATACTACGCACAAACACCCGCCCCCACACACACACTTACATACTACGCACAAACACCCGCCCCCACACACACACTTACATACTACGCACAAACACCCGCCCCCACACACACACTTACATACTACGCACAAACACCCGCCCCCACACACACACTTACATACTACGCACAAACACCCGCCCCCACACACACACTTACATACTACGCACAAACACCCGCCCCCACACACACACTTACATACTACGCACAAACACCCGCCCCCACACACACACTTACATACTACGCACAAACACCCGCCCCCACACACACACTTACATACTACGCACAAACACCCGCCCCCACACACACACACTTACATACTACGCACAAACACCCGCCCCCACACACACACTTACATACTACGCACAAACACCCGCCCCCACACACACACACTTACATACTACGCACAAACACCCGCCCCCACACACACACACTTACATACTACGCACAAACACCCGCCCCCACACACACACACATACATACTACGCACAAACACCCGCCCCCACACACACACTTACATACTACGCACAAACACCCGCCCCCACACACACACACTTACATACTACGCACAAACACCCGCCCCCACACACACACACTTACATACTACGCACAAACACCCGCCCCCACACACACACACTTACATACTACGCACAAACACCCGCCCCCACACACACACACTTACATACTACGCACAAACACCCGCCCCCACACACACACTTACATACTACGCACAAACACCCGCCCCCACACACACACACTTACATACTACGCACAAACACCCGCCCCACACACACACACATACATACTACGCACAAACACCCGCCCCCACACACACACATACATACTACGCACAAACACCCGCCCCCACACACACACATACATACTACGCACAAACACCCGCCCCCACACACACACTTACATACTACGCACAAACACCCGCCCCCACACACACACTTACATACTACGCACAAACACCCGCCCCCACACACACACTTACATACTACGCACAAACACCTGCCCCCACACACACACTTACATACTACGCACAAACACCCGCCCCCACACACACACTTACATACTACGCACAAACACCCGCCCCCACACACACACTTACATACTACGCACAAACACCCGCCCCCACACACACACTTACATACTACGCACAAACACCCGCCCCCACACACACACTTACATACTACGCACAAACACCCGCCCCCACACACACACTTACATACTACGCACAAACACCCGCCCCCACACACACACTTACATACTACGCACAAACACCCGCCCCCACACACACACTTACATACTACGCACAAACACCCGCCCCCACACACACACTTACATACTACGCACAAACACCCGCCCCCACACACACACTTACATACTACGCACAAACACCCGCCCCCACACACACACACTTACATACTACGCACAAACACCCGCCCCACACACACACACATACATACTACGCACAAACACCCGCCCCCACACACACACTTACATACTACGCACAAACACCCGCCCCCACACACACACTTACATACTACGCACAAACACCCGCCCCCACACACACACACTTACATACTACGCACAAACACCCACTCCCACACACACACACACTTACATACTACGCACAAACACCCGCCCCACACACACACACTTACATACTACGCACAAACACCCGCCCCCACACACACACACTTACATACTACGCACAAACACCCGCCCCACACACACACACTTACATACTACGCACAAACACCCGCCCCACACACACACACTTACATACTACGCACAAACACCCGCCCCCACACACACACACTTACATACTACGCACAAACACCCGCCCACACACACACTTACATACTACGCACAAACACCCGCCCGCACACACACACACTTACATACTACGCACAAACACCCGCCCCCACACACACACACATACATACTACGCACAAACACCCGCCCACACACACACTTACATACTACGCACAAACACCCGCCCGCACACACACACACTTACATACTACGCACAAACACCCGCCCCCACACACACACTTACATACTACGCACAAACACCCGCCCCACAGACACACACTTACATACTACGCACAAACACCCGCCCCACACACACACACTTACATACTATGCACAAACACCCGCCCCCACACACACACACTTACATACTACGCACAAACACCCGCCCACACACACACTTACATACTACGCACAAACACCCGCCCGCACACACACACACTTACATACTACGCACAAACACCCGCCCCCACACACACACACACATACATACTACGCACAAACACCCGCCCACACACACACTTACATACTACGCACAAACACCCGCCCGCACACACACACACACTTACATACTACGCACAAACACCCGCCCCCACACACACACACTTTCATACTACGCACAAACACCCACCCCCACACACACACACTTTCATACTACGCACAAACACCCGCCCCCACACACACACACTTTCATACTACGCACAAACACCCGCCCCCACACACACACACTTACATACTACGCACAAACACCCGCCCCCACACACACACTTACATACTACGCACAAACACCCGCCCCCACACACACACTTACATACTACGCACAAACACCCGCCCCCACACACACACACTTACATACTACGCACAAACACCCGCCCCCACACACACACACTTACATACTACGCACAAACACCCGCCCCCACACACACACACTTACATACTACGCACAAACACCCGCCCCCACACACACACACTTTCAAACATACTCATTTACTAGTGTTTTTCTTTATTACGTAGATCCATGTTCTATAGACTACTCCAACCTAACATATACTGTTTGAAAAAGTGTGTCAAATCAGAAAGATACTAAATATAACTCAAGCCCCTGCAGTGCATGTTGGGAGATGTTGTGATCCTCCTGGTAAATCCAGTCTACCCATGTATAACCTGACCATACATAGCCCTCGCTTCATCTAAACATGGCCTTGAACGAGAGCCAACACCAGTCTCTCTGTTTCAACAGGCAGTTAAGAGTTGATGAAGTGGTGAGTTGATGAAGTGGTGAGTTGATGAAGTGGTGAGTTGATGAAGTGGTGGTCTATTTACATTGCTAACGACAAGCTTTTCAATCATACATGTCATCATGATTCACTAAGACCTGAGACAAGATGTTTGTTTTTTTCTTTCCAGACCCAAGGAAGGTTAGTGCATGGTTATAGATGGTTATAGATGGTTATAGATGGTTATAGACCAACTAGCTCTAAAGTCAAGCACGGTTAGTGCATGGTTATAGATGGTTATAGATGGTTATAGATGGTTATAGATGGTTATAGACCAACTAGCTCTAAAGTCCACTGTTTTCAAACAAAACTGAAATAGGGTGCAAGACAATAACAATGCAAGCTATACCTTCGGCCTGCACTGCCGCTGTAATGCTATATAATACTGATCTGGGGCCTGTCACTGCCGCTGGGCCAGAGGTACAGTAATGCTATATAATACTGATCTGGGGCCTGCACTGCCGCTGGGCCAGAGGTACAGTAATGCTATATAATACTGATCTGGGGCCTGCACTGCCGCTGGGCCAGAGGTACAGTAATGCTATATAATACTGATCTGGGGCCTGCACTGCCGCTGGGCCAGAGGTACAGTAATGCTATATAATACTGATCTGGGGCCTGCACTGCCGCTGGGCCAGAGGTACAGTAATGCTATATAATACTGATCTGGGGCCTGCACTGCCGCTGGGCCAGAGGTACAGTAATGCTATATAATACTGATCTGGGGTCTGTCAGACCGTGACCATGTGTGGTATGAACTTGGGGCAAGGTTATTACCTGTGTTTTAGCTCGTCTTCGGCTGTTTGCTGTGAGGGTGAATCACACCAGAGACCTGACGACAAGAGAACACTCATATATGATCAGACAGCAGGCCGATCCTGCAATGAACACATGTAGTGATACTGTATGTGGTTATAAACTTGTCCAAAAAAGTTTGGAAATGTGTGTTTGGTTGATCGTATCTCTGTTGCCACTGTATTATTAGCATTGTATCTTATATCATTGGAAAGTCTGTTCATTTCCCTTTACAATGATGTCCCATATGTGGGTGTGGTCCCAAGTGACATGTCCCCAATCTCCCTGCCAATGTCAAACGGTTTATTCTGCTGTTGGTATGGACTCTCATTGATTTGAGTTGTTTGCGGGATTGGATGATTGAACTCTCTATCAGTAACAAGGAACAAACAAGACATATTGGTAATTTTACTCTTTATTCAACAGTCTTAGTAGCGGGTGGAAGATGGTTCACAACATCCTGGAACCTGCTCCTCATGCTGGAACCTGCTCCTCATGCTGGAACCTGCTCCTCATCCTGGCACCTGCTCCTCATGCTGGAACCTGCTCCTCATGCTGGAACCTGCTCCTCATCCTGGCACCTGCTCCTCATGCTGGAACCTGCTCCTCATGCTGGAACCTGCTCCTCACGCTGGAACCTGCTCCTCACGCTGGAACCTGCTCCTCATGCTGGAACCTGCTCCTCACGCTGGAACCTGCTCCTCATGCTGGAACCTGCTCCTCATGCTGGAACCTGCTCCTCACGCTGGAACCTGCTCCTCATGCTGGAACTTGCTCCTCATGCTGGAACCTGCTCCTCACGCTGGAACCTGCTCCTCATGCTGGAACCTGCTCCTCATGCTGGAACCTGCTCCTCATGCTGGTCACCCTGCAGGTCCTCAGTGATGTAGGGGGATGACCTGGTCTTCTTGAGGTGTTGTCTTCTTGGGGTGTTGTCTTCTTGGGGTGTTGTCTTCTTGGGGTGTTGTCTTCTTGGGGTGTTGTCTTCTTGAGGTGTTGTCTTCTTGAGGTGTTGTCTTCTTGGGGTGTTGTCTTCTTGGGGTGTTGTCTTCTTGAGGTGTTGTCTTCTTGGGGTGTTGTCTTCTTGAGGTGTTGTCTTCTTGGGGTGTTGTCTTCTTGGGGTGTTGTCTTCTTGGGGTGTTGTCTTCTTGGGGTGTTGTCTTCTTGAGGTGTTGTCTTCTTGGGGTGTTGTCTTCTTGAGGTGTTGTCTTCTTGGGGTGTTGTCTTCTTGGGGTGTTGTCTTCTTGGGGTGTTGTCTTCTTGAGGTGTTGTCTTCTTGGGGTGTTGTCTTCTTGGGGTGTTGTCTTCTTGAGGTGTTGTCTTCTTGGGGTGTTGTCTTCTTGGGGTGTTGTCTTCTTGGGGTGTTGTCTTCTTGGGGTGTTGTCTTCTTGAGGTGTTGTCTTCTTGGGGTGTTGTCTTCTTGGGGTGTTGTCTTCTTGGGGTGTTGTCTTCTTGGGGTGTTGTCTTCTTGGGTTGTTGTCTTATTGGGTTGTTGTCTTCTTGGGTTGTTGTCTTCTTGGGGTGTTGTCTTCTTGGGATGTTGTCTTCTTGGGATGTTGTCTTCTTGGGGTGTTGTCTTCTTGGGGTCTTCTTGGGGTCTTCTTGGGGTGTTGTCTTCTTGGGGTCTTCTTGGGGTGTTGTCTTCTTGGGGTATTCTTGAGGTGTTGTCTTCTTGGGGTCTTCTTGGGGTGTTGTCTTCTTGGGGTCTTCTTGGGGTGTTGTCTTCTTGGGGTCTTCTTGGGGTGTTGTCTTCTTGGGGTCTTCTTGAGGTGTTGTCTTCTTGGGGTCTTCTTGGGGTGTTGTCTTCTTGGGGTGTTGTCTTCTTGGGGTCTTCTTGAGGTGTTGTCTTCTTGGGGTCTTCTTGGGGTGTTGTCTTCTTGGGGTGTTGTCTTCTTGGGGTCTTCTTGGGGTGTTGTCTTCTTGGGGTCTTCTTGGGGTGTTGTCTTCTTGGGACGCCCGCTTCGCGGTCTGTCTTTGACATCACAGCTTTCATGGAGCTGGGCTCTCAGTCTGGAGATGGAGAGGGCTTACTGAGATGGTACCAGGGCTTACTGAGATGGTACCAGGGCTTACTGAGATGGTACCAGGGCTTACTGAGATGGTACCAGGGCTTACTGAGATGGTACCAGGGCTTACTGAGATGGAGAGGGCTTACTGAGATGGTACCAGGGCTTACTGAGATGGTACCAGGGCTTACTGAGATGGTACCAGGGCTTACTCCAAATAATGCTGCAACTTGCTTCTGGGGAACACCAGCTTCAACCTGCCCTATAGCATCGGCCTTATCCAGGCTGGATAAACATGGCGTGGCAATGCTTGGAGCAGACACCAAATGAGAGAGAAAGAGAGAGAGAGAGAGAGAGAGAGAGAGAGAGAGAGAGAGAGAGAGAGAGAGAGAGAGAGAGAGAGAAGGTCCCATATAATGCACCAGGTGCTGCCAATTAGGTGTCAATCAACCAATCCCCCCAAACAACTCAGGACATAGAGTCACACCAACAGGAGAATTAACTGACATTGGCAGGGAAATTCTGCACATTTCACTTTGGACCACACCCACATATCAGCTGTGCTGCTCATCCCACAAATGCAGGATCCTTACAAATGGTACATCATTGTAACGGGAAATGAACAGGCTTTCCAATGATATAGGATACTACTAATAATGATATAGGATACTACTAATCATGATATAGGATACTACTAATCATGATATAGGATACTACTAATAATGATATAGGATACTACTAATAATGCTAGTAATACAGTGGCACTGGCAACAGAAATATATCATGGGCCAAACACAAAACTTTTTTGAAAGGTTTATGAAGCCTTTTGAAAAGGCCAGAATGTGATATTTGAGATTCAATCATGTCAAATGAAGAATCCCAACATGAAACTATTACTAATATCCAACTTTAGGGCAGGTAGAGGAAAAAGAACGCACTTCTCTTTTTTGGTCTGTCTGAATGAGACCTGGAGCGACATTAAACCATGAAAACATCTTCCTTACCTCCTTACCTTACCTAAAATCCTCTACGTACAGTAGCCTAGGCTATACCTGTGTTTTTAGTGCATTGTTAGTCATACCTAATAAGACTACCTTCATGAACATGCTTTTTTCATTGTAATGAGGCAAATGCATGCAATCAAGTGTTTCCAGCGGGCTGCATTCTTCATCTATCATCTTTCATTCTTCATCTATCATCTTTCAGTTAGATAAACAGTCTTCATCTATCATCTTTCAGTTAGATAAACAGTCTTCATCTATCATCTTTCAGTTAGATAAACAGCTGGTGTTACATGTGCACGTGGAGGTGACTTCTTCTAAAGTAATAGAAAGCTGGAAGTTAGAGCTCGGCTGATTCACCCCAGAACCATGGAACTATACCCAGAACCATGGAACTATACCCAGAACCATGGAACTATACCCAGAGCCATGGAACTATACCCAGAGCCATGGAACTATACCCTGAACCATGGAACTATACCCAGAACCATGGAACTATACCCAGAGCCATGGAACTATACCCAGAGCCATGGAACTATACCCTGAACCATGGAACTATACCCAGAACCATGGAACTATACCCAGAACCATGGAACTATACCCAGAACCATGGAACTATACCCAGAACCATGGAACTATACCCAGAACCATGGAACTATACCCAGAACCATGGAACTATACCCAGAACCATGGAACTATTTACGTCGACCATAAAAACTATATACCAGCTAACGTGAGTGATCCGTCAAATCAGTGAAAAGCGAGGCTTTAGAGATGCGCATTAGCTCACTGCAGAACAAACATGTGCTCGTCAACTTTCAGTCACATATTTTACACTTAGCTAGCAAGAACGTTATAGTCTAACCAGTCGGTTTCTTAGGAGAATAACAGGCAAACAGCTACTTGCTTATCTCCTGGAACACGTTAAGCTAAAGCTAGCTAGTGTTAGCTCAATTGAATGTGTTTAAAATCGTCACATTCCGGTTTTCTGTTCCTACCTTCAACAGCCCGACCGCACATCTGGTACGGAGCCCCTCTGGGGTCACTTAGGAGAAGAAAAAAAAAAAAGAGTAATCCGTGCGCACAGTTTAGTAAACTGTGGCCTCAGATTCATAAACTGTGCGCACGGTTTAGTAAACTGTGGCCTCAGATTCATAAACTGTGCCCTGCCCTCATAATCACTCCGCACTTGCGTAAACTGGTCTCGCCTTCATTTCCCTGTATTCAACTGCAGCTGATAGCCTGGACCGCAATGGGTAAGCCAACTTCTTTGATAGTGATATAAGTTAGATATTAAGCTTTGTGCTTTTATAATTTCCACGTTTTACTGTGCATTGTTTGTGTTTTTCATGCAAAAACCTCAGCGTTGCCAGCCACCCGTCCGGCACGATAGCCTACATAGCTTTCATCGGCGGTGTAGTCAGTTATGGGTTGCGCTGTTCTATTGTGCTTCAGTTCTTATGTTATACCGTTATTATAGTTCTTGAATTGATTGTTTGGGTCTGCTGTAGGCGCGTGGCAGATTGCACAGGGGGCCCATATGTTTTAAATAATTTCAACATTTTAGGATTTAAAATGTAGGCCTACCCTACCCCCTCCCAAATATGTGACTGAATCGCATATGCGCATCCACTGCGCGCTCGTACCTAGTTAGGTTTGGTATCGTTTGCAAGCATACAAATAAGGCTTTGCCGTGATATCAAGCATGCAATGACTTGAAATAGCCAGCTCTTGTCAGTGCCACAATAAACACCAAGCCAAACCTTAGAAGTGTGTGCATATGTCACATGACTGCCAGCGCGATTGTCATGAAACGCAACCTAGTTTGATGCCTTGTCCATTTCGAGGTAATAGATTGGCCATCCAAACTGGGGGCGTTCATTATGAGCCGCTTGATAGTAGCCTGAGGCAGAGCCTACTAAATCCAGTATTTGCAGTGATTTGCTTTGTCTTAGTGGGAGTTTGGTGGTAGTCGGCTACACTTAAGACTACTGTAGCCTATAAAATAATGGAGTTATAAGTTATTTATGGGGGGGGGGTCATTTGGAGACCAGTTGTTTTTAATTAATTTTAAACTGTGCCCAATGGTAGAATTTGCCAATACACTGATACATGTCATGGGGAAAGACTTTGTCTTCACAAAGCCTCATGTAGTGGAAATCGGTAGTATTGTATTGCCATATTACAATATTGTAATATGCATCCTTCCTGGATGCCAGCAGGAATGGGATGATAAGGTCTCCTTCTTTCACTCCCGAGTAAAGCTGAAATGAGAAGCAAATGGTTAGCATTTTTGAAGAGCCATGGTGTTACAGAGTCTGTCACCGCTAGCGCCCGCCTCTGCAGCAAACATTTCACTCCCGAAAGCTTCTGCAATTATAATATGAGGCTTTTGGGTTTCACGGACTCACGACTGGTCCTGGTGAATTCGGCGGAGCCAACCATCTCCCTCCCCGGCCTCCATTCTCCTCCTGTCAACCATCTCCCTCCCCGGCCTCCATTCTCCTCCTGTCAACCATCTCCCTCCCCGGCCTCCATTCTCCTCCTGTCAACCATCTCCCTCCCCGGCCTCCATTCTCTTCCTGTCAACCATCTCCCTCCCCGGCCTCCATTCTCCTCCTGTCAACCATCTCCCTCCCCGGCCTCCATTCTCCTCCTGTCAACCATCTCCCTCCCCGGCCTCCATTCTCCTCCTGTCAACCATCTCCCTCCCCGGCCTCCATTCTCCTCCTGTCAACCATCTCCCTCCCCGGCCTCCATTCTCCTCCTGTCAACCATCTCCCTCCCCGGCCTCCATTCTCCTCCTGTCGCATCAACCTTTGGTGCCGACACCGCTGCCTTGTGTGCTTATAGCTAATTCACGTTATAACGTTAGCTAGGTAACATAAGCAATAGGAAAATACACTGCTACGTTAATCTACAAAATGTGTCTTGACATTTATGTGGTAATGTCAGCTATGATGAATTATATTATATCTTAGTGTAACAGAGTTGTTATTGATAATTGAAGTTCGCCAAAATTATGTTTTATTTTATCTGCACCTTAGAATTGTTCTGGTTGTCCATACAGGCATACCATACATGTGACCATGTATTGGAGCGCCCCCGTGTGGTTTGGAGTGGGTGGTTGCTATGTATATTTGCTGTTAAGCTGCCTGCTCGTCCCTTTTGACTGTGACAACGGACGAGTGTGGTGAGTTGAGATCGTGCTCTGCCGTTTTGTAGATATCGTCGAATAAGATCCTATTGAGAGGATCTAAGATTGTATGATTTGTCAGATGTTTGTTTTCTATTTGTTTTCTGACGGTTAATTTGCTTCGTGTGATGTATTTTACTATTTTAGCGAGTGAGCTAACGTGTCTGTCTTGGAGCCGTTAGCTAGCTACAGTAGGCTGGCTACTGCCCTGCGCGTGGCTGGTGTTTTGGGCGGGATCTTTTCCCCCTTTCTTTATTTCATTTCGTTCTTAGTATGTAAAGGGCAGCACATCTGAGTGACAGCAACCATCCCATCTGTGTTAAAAACAGGTATGTTTGTGTGGAGAAATGTATGTATGAAGTTTGATATTGTTGAGTGCATAGATACATTTAGATAAATTAGGAATAAGTTAGTAATAAGTTAGGAAACTATACGATCACTTTGCATCTGTTCAAATTAGTTAAATCAGTAGTAAGCTGCGTGCCCTTTTGACTGTGACAACGGACGAGTGTGTATGTAAAGGGCAGCACATCTGAGTGACAGCAACCATCCCATCTGTGTTAAAAACAGAGTGTGCAATAAAAGCTGGATGAGCGATGAACCTGGCGTCCTGACTGGTGTGTGAGGCAGAGAGAAAAGAGAAGGGTTACATTAGGAGGAATTATAGCTAACATTAGCTATGTAGCTTGTTGCAGATGGGAGTGTGTATATAACCTTAGTCTAGCTAACATAGCTAGCAGCACCGACCAGGCGACCACCCACCAAATAACGTTACGGATGATATATTATGACTATAAGCGTAACTATACAGAAACTGCCTGCCATATTTGTGGCACCTGATGTGCGTATGGGTTCACCGGTAATGGTTCCAGTATATTTCTCCAGCGGGAGACCGGGAGGCGGGAGCGAGGGGGATGGTTAGGTAGGTAGACCAGGTAGACCAGCTGGAGAAAGACGCACCCTCTCCCAGTGAAGCGGTGCTCGGCGGCTACTGGCTGAACATCCCAGTTCTGTTGGATATGAGAGGGAAAGTTGAAGCCGAGTGCTCGTTATTCTCACACATAACATTGCCAACGAGAGTGGATGAGTCTGTCCCGATTATCAACTCCGGTAGTGTACGCTTCTTCGCGCTATCAGCGCTGTTCAAGCCAGTGACTAAAAGGTACATTTTAAACAACTTTTTCCATTGATCCCAAGGGACGACAGGATCGCCTGTTAGGGATAGGAATGGGTCCGGAGGTGGCAGGGAGAAAATAGGGACAGACTCATACATTCCTCGTTGCCTGTTTTTGTATTTTGCATCTAAGGGCAGTAACACTGGCGCGTTGGTATAGAGTAGCTACAGTTTTACCTGTGTTGTTTGTCAGGAGGTAGGTTAGGAGGAAGCATCTGTGCGTTTGACTCATTAGACAAGTGTAATTTCAACTCCTCTCTGTTTTCACAAAGCTGTGCCTTCCTACCACAAAAGAGACGGCGTGCCAGTGTGACAATATGCAGACCAGAGAACGGTACTATTTGACAGGTTCTTCCCTCCACACCCCCTCCCCACGCAATTGGGTGTGGCTTCGGTGCCTTCAGCAGACACGCCCCCACAGTCTCAGACCAGAGAATGCTGCTGATTTTTAACCGATTTTGAAGCCTTATTTTATATACTTAGCGACATTTTTAATCACTCAGATTTGGCTGGGTGGTTAATGACATGTTTTCCTGTGGTGTGTGAAGCTCATAACAAAAATTTGAACTGGGTTAACCTGGACTTTAAGGAAAAGCTCCCTGTGAGCATTTTTGTTCAATGTTTCTTTACAGTTTTGCTTATGATTCAACGGTGTTTATCTTGATTCATGGTTTCATCACATTAAAAGTGGCACTGGACGTGTTTACCCCACTGAAATTTTTTCTTTCATGTTGTGAAACAAACCCGGGTTGAAATACATTCAATCAGTCTCTTTTCATAAAATCTACACAATATAGTTAATAATATTGAATGATTGAAACGTCTCTGTGTTGTGAAGAGGCAGAACTGTTCTGCAGCAAAAAGTAGGGCTACTTAAAAAATAAATAATAAAAGAAAAGAAAAGAATAAAAAGAAGAAATCACTTAGTTTTTGACTGACTAGTCTTATCCTAGAGTAATATCCTATATCCTGCTAGTACATTCGCGGGAAATATTAATCAGATGGATTTCAGTACACATCTCAGCGGGGTGTACCATGAGTAGTTGGTTGTATAAATCTTCCTCTGGAAAAATTCTGTTCATACAAAAATGTATATATTCCTATAAATACCCTTACTGTAAAGACACATCTCTCTTTGTCCGTCTGTAAACTCAAACATTTGACTGTCAGAGAATAAAATAAACAACGGCCACCCCTCGGTTAAAGAATGGTTTCGGAAATCGTGAAGCCCCTCCCCTTTCTCCAAACCCGCACTACCCGGCGGACAGACACGCTGCACATGTCCAGATATACAAAGTAGCTTTTGTTCACATTAAACCACAAAGTTACGTTAATTGCGAACATTACTTTGCTTTAAGTGACAGAGGACAAAGTTTTGAACTTGTTGAACATGAGTTGGTGAGTTCTGTCACGTTTTAACATTGTTTGCTTGCATGTCGTGGTGACTACGTCGTGACTACGTTGTGACTACGTCTTGTCCAGTCTGTGTTGTTGTTTGTTGTCTTGTACAGTGTTGTTGTTGATTTTTCTCTTGTACAGTGTGAAGGAAGAGAGCCGGAGTGTGTCTCCTCTCTGCCCAAAGCCAGATGAATCCGAGGGGCCCCTCGGTACAACCATGGAGCCCAATGGTGAGACATCATGACCTCCTCCTGTGAAAAGCTGACTTTTATTTGACTCAAGGTGCTTTACATGAGACATTAAAAGCATTAAAAACAAAAAGCAAGACATTATAGACATTTAAAACAAAAGGCAGGACAAATTAAAAGCATTAAAACAAAAAAGCAAGTCATTATAGACCTTGGTAAGACTTGTTGTAGCTAGTCTAGCTAGGTACCTTAGCAGTGGCAGATGGGGACCCTGCAAACACGCAACGTTCAGGGAGACGTTCAGATCACGTCTTAATAACGTCCGTGGGTCCTGAACCCCGTGTGTACGTCTGCTGGACCCCTCAATATTCACACGTCTGGCTTGGACCCCTCTAAGACGTCTGTGGACGTGCAGAACGGGTCCAATATCTGAACGTTAAATAAAACTAATTCTGGCTCCTAATTGGATGTCTTTGGACGTACGAAAAAGACAGATAAAAGACGTCTTTTAGACGTGTCTTTGCTCAGTGGGTATAGACCCAATGGAACCAGCGAAACTGGTCCCCAAAAAAACGTACTCTTTTAAATATGAACATATATATATTTACAGGATGTTTGTTTGGACCAGTTGCACTAGTGACCAAATATCCAATTGAAATGGTCTATATAACAGTGCCTGAGCGTTCCTGGGTGTTATGGTGGTGTGCATGTATGTGACTATTATTACTAGACATATCTACAGCCTGGATGCATGTATATTCTATATTTTGTTTATATTCCTTGTTATTTTTCATGCTTAATCGCTACTATCTATATTCTGCACTTCCAACCTTTGGAATTTCCCAATGCTGAAATGCCAAGTTCTCTTATGGGAATTATTAAAGTGTTTATCTATCTATCTATCTATCTATCTATCTATCTATCTGTCTATCTGTCTGTCTGTCTGTCTGTCTGTCTGTCTGTCTGTCTGTCTACAGCTAAATGTGTCTTGTTTTCCACAGCTGCCAGTGTGGAAACTGTGAACGTTGTCACCAAGGAGATGGAGGAGGAGGAGCAGCAGCTGATGGAGGAGGGCGAGAAGAAGGAGAAGGAGTTGATGCAACAGGTCTCATTTCAATCACTGATGTTTGAGATCAGGCTGTATGTTATGTAACCGTTGACTAGACATATGCAGTGTGTGGCTATCGTGCTGGGCGTGCTAAATATTGGTGTGTGGGGCGGCTGTAGCGCAGTTGGTAGAGCGGGTCGTTCAGTGATCGAAGGGTCAGCGGTTCGAATCCCAGCTCCGACTGTCCACATGTCGAAGTGTCCTTGAGCAAGACACCTAACCCCCAATTGCTCCCAATGAGCAGGTTAGCACCTTGCATAGCAGCTACCGCCATTGGTGTGTGAATGTGTGTGAATGGGTGAATGAGAGGCCATTGTAAAGCGCTTTGAGTGCCGCTAAGGTGGAAAAGCGCTATATAAGTGCAGTCCGTTTACCATTTGTTAACACATTGGCTTTGTGTTCTGATCAGGCACGGGTGTCCTGGGAGAAGGACCCTCAGGAGATGCGCTTTAAGAGACTGCAGCACTTGCTTGAGAAGAGTAACGTCTATTCCAAGTTCCTGCTCACTAAGATGGAGCAGCAGCAGCAGGAGGTAAGACCCGCTCAGCTGGAGAATGGTAGTCCTGCAAATAGGGCTGGGGTTAAAAAATCGATGAATCGATTCTGAATCAAATGATTCAGAATCGATTCATGAATCCCAAAATCGGATCTTTTATTTAATGAATGAATGAATAAATGAAGGTATGAATAGTTCATTAATTCATTCAATGATTCATTCATTCATTTTTGGAAATCAGTATCGATACCCAGCCCTAGTATTGATGTGTTGCATAACTTGGCAGTCATGTAATTAAGGTTACAGCTAAAAAAACAAACAGGTTTTAGTAACACTAACCTAATCGATATTGAAGCGAATCGTGATAATCGATTCTGAACCTTGTGAATCGGAATTGAATCGATTCTTGAAATTCGACTTGATACCTGCAAAGCTGCATATTAGAAAAATCGAGACCCTGAAAATATTCATCCACATATTGCTGCACAGCGATCGCCTCTCAGATCCTGCTGCCTCAACACTGACGGGTGAATTAACACCTTGAGCATTGGATTCTAGTGAGCTGGACTAAGCTCTTAACGCACCGTGTTTGGTCCCCTGTGAGTGATGTTAACTTAGACTGAGCTCTAACATTCATTGGTATAGCTGAATCTCATTTGAGGGTGAGGTGAGGTGCTGACGAACAGTTTTGTGTGTTTCTGACCTTCAGGAGAAGCTCAAGAAAGAGAAACTGGACAAGAAGAGACTGAAGGTTTGTGTGTTTTCCACTTCTGTGTTGATTATGTGTGCGATATTCATTCAAGATATTCATTTGTTGTCTGAATTAAGAATGTTTGGCGCTCCAGTTGCACTCACCTATCAAATGTTTGTCACAGGGCACTGGAAAAACTACTGAGAAAGGTGAGTGTTCATAGTGTCCCTCGCTGTCCCCCACAACGTGTAGTGTCCCTAGCTGTCCCCCAACAATATGCTTGGTGAAACTAGTCGCCATGTGCTTGGCTGTTGTACATTTCCTCCTGTGGCGTCTGAACCAGGGTTATAATAGTTTTGCTTTTTTCATTAGTTTTAATTTTTATATCGTTTTAACTTTTTGTGTTCAAATTCAGTTTAGTTTTAATTAGTTTAAAAGCAGATTTGCTAGTTTAGTTTAGTTATTTTTTGATAATGCTTAGTTTTAGTTTAGTTTTTATTAGTTTCAGTATTAGTTTTAGTTTTTTTTTTCTTCTGTGCTAGCCTCGTGAGACCATCCTGATCTCCTGAGCTCACGTTGTTTCACTCTGTGTAAAACAAACCATCTGGCGCACGTCAGGTTACTCCTGCGCAGCGGCACAGCAAAAGAACATGGAGGATAGATTTCATATCCACCCAAAATACTAGGCTTATGTATGAAATGAAAAAGACTTAAACTAAGGACATTTTTTCTACAATTTAAGTTTATTTTAGTTAGTTTTTTAAACGCACAATACAGTTTTAGTTAGTTATCGTTTTTTTGTAAAGCCTAGTTTTTATTTCAGTTAACTAAAATGTTTTTTCACACCTAGTTATTGTTTTTTAGTTAGTTTTCGTTAACTATAATAACCTTGGTCTGAACGTTTCACATTCTTTTCAAAGTCGAGAGGAAGAAACGCGGTCGAGAGGAGGAGTACAAGATCGCTGACGTCATCTCTAAAGAGGTGTGTACAGTACGAACACGGCGTACAGTCATCTCCCCCCGAAACACCTTGACGTTTGTGTTAGTGTGTGAATTCATTCATCAACACTTTTTTTTTTCCTCAGGAAATTCTGTCCAAAGCCAAGAAAGTCAAACTGGATGTGGAGGAGGTAAAACCAACACACCATCATCATCATCATCATCATCGTCATCATCACACACCATTTCTCTTAGACAGTGAGAAGCATGTATTTCTACCAGGGATGCACCGACGGTCACATTTTGAGCCGATACCGATGTTTAAAATAGCCGATGCCGACACCAATATTTTTGTTTGTTAATTTTGTTTTTGTTAGTTATTTCACCTTTTGTACCAGTGAAACAAAGACATCTTCATTATAAAAATAAAAAAACATACAAATTCGCATCATATAAACTGGGAACTGAGTCCCTGAGTTGGGGCGGCTGTAGCTCAGTTGGTAGAGCGGGTCGTTCAGTGATCGAAGGGTCAGCGGTTCGAATCCCAGCTCCGACTGTCCACATGTCGAGTGTCCTTGAGCAAGACGCCTAACCCCAAATGCTCCCAAGCAGGTTAGCACCTTGCATGGCAGCTGCCGCCATTGGTGTGTGAATGTGTGTGTGAATGGGTGAATGAGAGGCCATTGTAAAGCGCTTTGAGTGCCGCTAAGGTGGAAAAGCGCTATATAAGTGCAGTTTACCATTTACCGTTTGTACTCAAGGTAGGCGTGAGAATGTCTTCAGTCCCAAACGAGCTCTCTCCCCTCTCGAACCCGGCAGGTTCAGGTGGCCCGATCCGTCAAGCTGGAGGTGGAGGACATCGAGAAGATGAGCGACTCCAACGCCGACATCAAAGGCCGTCTGTCGGAGGCGGTGCGAGAGGGGACCAAGCAGATGCTCGGCCCGGACAGGACGGTGGACGGCCAGGCCGTGCCGGCTCAGCAGCCCCCCCTGGTGACCGGGGGCGTCATGAGGTTTTACCAGATCGAGGGCATCGAGTGGCTCAGGGTGAGTGTGGGGACCTCAGGGTGTGTGTGTGTGGACCTCGGGGTGTGTGTGTTGACCTCAGGGTGTGTGTGTGGACCTCGGGGTGTGTGTGTTGACCTCAGGGTGTGTGTGTGTGTGGACCTCAGGGTGTGTGTGTGGACCTCGGGGTGTGTGTGTTGACCTCAGGGTGTGTGTGTGTGTGGACCTCAGGGTGTGTGTGTGTGGACCTCAGGGTGTGTGTGTGTGGACCTCAGGGTGTGTGTGTGTGGACCTCAGGGTGTGTGTGTGTGGACCTCAGGGTGTGTGTGTGGACCTCAGGGTGAGTGTGGGGACCTCAGGGTGTGTGTGTGGACCTCAGGGTGTGTGTGTGGACCTCAGGGTGTGTGTGTGGACCTCAGGGTGTGTGTGTATGGACCTCAGGGTGTGTGTGTGGACCTCAGGGTGTGTGTGTATGGACCTCAGGGTGTGTGTGTGGACCTCAGGGTGTGTGTGTGGACCTCGGGGTGTGTGTGTGTGGACCTCAGGGTGTGTGTGTGTTGACCTCAGGGTGTGTGTGTATGGACCTCAGGGTGTGTGTGTGGACCTCAGGGTGTGTGTGTGGACCTCGGGGTGTGTGTGTTGACCTCAGGGTGTGTGTGTGTGTGGACCTCAGTGTGTGTGTGTGGACCTCAGGGTGTGTGTGTGGACCTCAGGGTGTGTGTGTGGACCTCAGGGTGTGTGTGTGGACCTCAGGGTGTGTGTGTGGACCTCAGGGTGTGTGTGTATGGACCTCAGGGTGTGTGTGTGGACCTCAGGGTGTGTGTGTGGACCTCGGGGTGTGTGTGTTGACCTCAGGGTGTGTGTGTGTGTGGACCTCAGTGTGTGTGTGTGGACCTCAGGGTGTGTGTGTGGACCTCAGGGTGTGTGTGTGGACCTCAGGGTGTGTGTGTGGACCTCAGGGTGTGTGTGTGTGGACCTCGGGGTGTGTGTGTGTGGACCTCAGGGTGTGTGTGTGGACCTCGGGGTGTGTGTGTGTGGACCTCAGGGTGTGTGTATGGACCTCAGGGTGTGTGTGTGGACCTCAGGGTGTGTGTGTGGACCTCGGGGTGTGTGTGTGTGGACCTCGGGGTGTGTGTGTGTGGACCTCGGGGTGTGTGTGTGTGGACCTCAGTGTGTGTGTGTGGACCTCAGGGTGTGTGTGTGGACCTCAGGGTGTGTGTGTATGGACCTCAGGGTGTGTGTGTGTGTGGACCTCAGGGTGTGTGTGTGGACCTCAGGGTGTGTGTGTGGACCTCGGGGTGTGTGTGTGTGGACCTCGGGGTGTGTGTGTGTGGACCTCGGGGTGTGTGTGTGTGGACCTCGGGGTGTGTGTGTGTGGACCTCGGGGTGTGTGTGTGTGGACCTCGGGGTGTGTGTGTGTGGACCTCGGGGTGTGTGTGTGTGGACCTCAGGGTGTGTGTGTGTGTGGACCTCGGGGTGTGTGTGTGTGGACCTCAGGGTGTGTGTGTGTGTGGACCTCGGGGTGTGTGTGTGTGGACCTCGGTGTGTGTGGACCTCAGGGTGTGTGTGTGTGGACCTCAGGGTGTGTGTGTGTGGACCTCAGGGTGTTGTTCTGCTGACTAACTGTATTGTAAGCTAGAGCGAAATAATTTGTCTTAGGCTGTGTCAAATCAGTTTTGATCTTAATCTTAATGAAAATCGTCACTGCCGTAGTATATAACAATAATGCCCCCCAAAATAAACTGTTGAACATTGTAAAGAATTTGCGGGAACTTGTTGTGCTTTCAATGTCTTGAGAAAGGTCTGTGACCGAAGCATTGATTTTTTAATAAATCAATCACACAGTAAAAGTGCAGGAATCCACTTTTTTTTTGGAATGGATTGAATTGTATCTTCAATCAATCAATCAATCAAAGCTTTATTTGTATATCTTCAGGGGATTGGATTCCCAGCACTAAGCAAGTCGGTGTGCGTGTCGCCTCTACTCGCCTCACGCTTTCAGTGGAACCGTGTTTGTGCGTCCGTTTAGATGATGTGGGAGAACGGCATCAACGGGATCTTGGCGGACGAGATGGGCCTGGGGAAGACCCTGCAGTGCATCGCGCACATCGCCATGATGGTGGAGAGGCAGGTGCTCGGACCCTTCCTGGTCGTCGCCCCGCTCTCCACGCTGTCCAACTGGGTCAACGAGTTCATGCGCTTCGCACCGAAGGTAGGCCGTACACACCTCTCTTCTGAAAACTACAGTCACTGTGCAGTAGCGGTCGAGCAACGCGCCGGGCTAGCCGGTTCCTAGCTGAGAGCTGTTTGTCGTCGTGTCGCCAGGTGTCGGTGCAGCTGTACCACGGGACGGCGCTGGAGAGGCGGGGCCTGCTGAAGAGCATCAGGAAGCGCCAGGAGCCCCTCCAGATGTGCCCCGTGGTCGTCACCTCCTTCGATATCGCCATGATCGACAGGAAGTACCTCCAGGTAGGCCCGCCCACCTGCCACACTCTTCTCTGTGGTTCACTTGTGTCACTTCCTGCTCACAGTACAAGTTTTCTGTCAAAGTGACCCGAAAAAAGTGTTTTGCGAAGCGATTGATGGTGTTGTGCATTTGTGGCTTCAGGAGAAATGGTTCTCTAGCTGAATGTTGAATTCATTGAAATTGATGGAATCTATTGAATAATTTTTTTCATTGAATAACGTGAACATGTATGAATGTGTACATGTATTAGGGCTGCACGATTATGACAAAAGATGATAATTGCGATTATTTGCTTCAAAATGGTAATTGCGATTAATAATTGCGATTAATATTTCAAAGTAATAGCTTTAGCTCTGCACAGTTTGCATATGACCTGCTGGGCTTGAGCGACATCATCTTTTTTGTAACCCCTCAGCGGGAACGCATGCGATTGGTCAGACAGCATAAGCGCCTGTGATTCGTCCGTGTAGTCCTAGCACACTCAATTCAAAGCAAAATGATTAATCGCATTAATTACGGCCTTTTGCGATTAGTTAATTTCAATTAATTCACGATTAATTGTGCAGCCCTGACATGTATTAATTAATTTTTTTTATATGGCATGTTTGGTCATCCGTATTGATCATCCCTTTCCTTCCCTCATCCCTTCCCACCCAGCGGTTCCAGTGGAAGTTCCTGATCGTGGACGAGGGCCACCGGATCAAGAACATGAACTGCCGCCTGGTGCGCGAGCTGAAGATGCTGCCCGCGGACAGCAAGCTGCTCCTCACGGGCACGCCGCTCCAGAACAACCTCGCCGAGCTCTGGTCTCTGCTCAACTTCCTGCTGCCGGAGGTGTTCGACGACCTCCGCAGGTAGGCGCCCCCTTCTGGTGGAGTGTTGTCAACATGTGGCCGTCGGTGTCTGGTTTAGGCCACTGGTTGGGGGGTATTTAAAAGTCTCACTGAAACGGACGTTTGAGATCATCTAACTTCCGTAGTTTGACGTATTTCCGACGCAAACAAGCCATGAGGGCGGGACATGCGTTTAGAGGAATTTGATTGGAACATTGACAAGTGGACGGGTTTTAAGAACTTTAGACAGATCCGATAGAAGGATAGCGTTGATTGACGGGTGGATGTCGTGAGATTATTGGTCTAAAATCTAAGGTGCCTGTTGTCATTGCACGTGATCTACCGTTTTCCAGGAAGTAAGAAATTACATACTTCGATATAAAATCACAACAAAAGTAGAATTTTGTAAAATTTTTGGCATACGTCGTTGAATAGGTGAACACTATGACCAATTATGTGAACCAAAACGGGACAAAATGCTTTTTTCATTTCAGTGCGACTTTAAGGTGTCTGAACACGGCCACAACCGGCGCCAACCAACTCCCAATACCCAACATTCTTGAGTTGTCAGTTGTGGTTAGAATGTGGGAAGATTAAAATTCAGCGGCAAAATCCATCCAACCAACGGCAAGAGTCACGAACAATCATGGCACACCAATCCAGCAGACACCTTTAGTGTACAGAGATTCATTTTTGGCTGCAACCAGCCGTTCTATAGCTTGTTCTTGTCAGTCGGTCCACAAAAATGTTCACAAACATGCGAGTTTAGCTATTGCGAATTTGCGCTTTTTATTTTAACTGCTGCATGAGCCATGATCTCACTGCGAACGAAACGAACAAATTTGATAGAGGAAAAAGTGAGAGAATTATGTCTTAATGTTTATTTATTGTTTACTTTTACTTATTGTTTACGTTTCCTATATTTTGGGTCGATCATTCTGAGGATGTCGTTGTTGTCGTTGTTCTCTGCAGCTTTGAGTCGTGGTTCGACATCGACACCATCATCAGCTCGGACGCCGAGAACATTGTCGCCAACGAACGCGAGCAGAATATCCTGAACATGCTTCACCAGGTACTCCACCCTCACCAGAGTTACAGGACAATGCTCGTTTTCGACAACCTGGACCTTATTTACGGCATATTATAAGACCTTTGACTCACCGAGATAACTTTGGTGTAATTCGGAGGCCTGTAGAAGAAATTTTAAATCCAGCGCGAGCCAGTATATCCATGTAATGGCGGCGGACGGGGCACCGAGAATGCAGCTTCTAAAAATCTATTTTCTGCCACGAAACGGTTGTTTTCATCAATCTGTCTTCATGAATCGCTAGTTGTGCTTGCATAGAGCGAGGGCTTGTTGTGGTTTTTCACATGCCTCTGTAATATGATGTTTAGAAACGAAATGGCTTCCCCACTTGCTCCAGCACGCATGCGCACAGCGCGCAAGCGTCGCTCCAGCTCAACCGTCTTATAATATGCCGTAAATAAGGTTGAGGTTGTCAAAAACGAGCATTCTCCTTTAATCACCAGTGTCAAGTTACTCTAGGACTGAACTTGAACTTTATTTCCATGTTCTGGTTTGTGTGTCTGAGGCCCTTGTCATGTGACCCCCCCTCACGCCTTCTGTCTCCGCCCCCAGATCCTCACGCCCTTCCTTCTGAGGAGGCTGAAGTCTGACGTGACCTTAGAGGTGCCGCCGAAGAAGGAGATCGTGGTGTACGCCCCCCTCACCGCCAAGCAGGCGTCCTTCTACACGGCGGTGGCCAGCAAGACCATCGCCAAGATGCTCGGCCAGGAAAAGGTTAAAGTTCAAATCTACCTTCTCTTCTGACTGGGGATTTCAATGTCAATGTTCCAATTCTCCAAAAAGCCCCAAAAAGAGTTATTTGGACTTGAAAACAGTATCTTAACACAGGGTTCTCACGGGTCATGGTATTTCTGGAATATCATAGAATTTTAATTAGATTTTTGGCCCAAGTCATGGAATATCAGGGAATTTTGTTAGAATTTTCAATTTAAAAAAACAAAAATTATAATATTTTCCATGCAGTATTTTTCTTTTATCAGGTTATATCACGCGTTTCCTGTATTGCGTGAGTGGTTGTTGTTCAGCAAGCATTTATTCCCTTCCCACAGTTTGTCTGTGTATTACAGGTCATGGAAATTCAGCTTTTCAGTCACTGGAAGTCAGGGAAAAGTCAGGGAATTGGACATGTGGCTTAAGAGTGTGAACCCAGTGAACACGGTGGGAATGAATGAATGAATGAATATTTATTTTCGTGTCATGTCCGAGGACCCATCCCTTAAGGGATTATAAGACACCATAAACGATAATTAACTATATCACATACACTTCTCACGGTTTGTAAGCTATGCAATGTACACCAAACAATAACAGAAAATGGATCAATAAAAATAAGTCTTTCGTCAGAATCCTAAATAAATGCATCACATATAAGTTATCTGTGTTCGTTTTGTCCCAAGCTTTCTCTAAATATTCTGCAAGTGCAAATACCCTATGATCAAACGTCCGGTGTGTGTGTGTGTGTGCGCGCGCGTGTGTGTGTGCGCGCGCGTGTGTGTGTGTGTGTGTGTCCAGGTGGAGGCACCGGTGGAGCTGGCGGACGGCCCAAGCGTCGGGTCAGGAAGCCGCTCAGATACTCGGAGACGGAAGACGACTCTCCCCACGACCTGGAGAAATACCTGGAGAAGCTCCAGGAGGAGCTGGAGGCGGAGCAGACCCACGACCTGGAGAAATACCTGGAGAAGCTCCAGGAGGAGCTGGAGGCGGAGCAGACCCACGACCTGGAGAAATACCTGGAGAAGCTCCAGGAGGAGCTGGAGGCGGAGCAGACCCACGACCTGGAGAAATACCTGGAGAAGCTCCAGGAGGAGCTGGAGGCGGAGCAGACCCACGACCTGGAGAAATACCTGGAGAAGCTCCAGGAGGAGCTGGAGGTGGAGCAGAGGTCTGTAGCATCTCCCTCTGTGTCGTTAGCTCCTGCTCAGTGGAGGTAGTGGAGGCTGCGCACCCAAGCCCAAGTTAACATGTCAAACATTTAGACCAGCGTTTCTCAACTGGTGGGTCGCAGAGCCGTTTTGATTGGGTCGTGGGCGGTTTCCCTTTCTTTTCTTTTTTTTTTAAGGGATTTAAAAATATATATATTTATAGAGAAAATGTTGGGTTTTTATTTTGCAGGACACACAATTCAATAATTTCAATTTATTTATGAGAAATGACAGGAAGTGGGCTAACCTTAGCGTGTGCCAATGTTGTGTTATGTGTCACAGACTTTTTCTATTTTTGTGGAATAAATTGAGTGCTGTGGAATAAATTTGGGTCGCGACTTCATGATGAGGAAAAATGTGGGTCCTGAGGCTCCACCAGTTTAGAACCGCTGATTTCGACTGTCAGTGTGGTCTGAGTCTCTCGTCCGCCCCCCCCTCCCCAGCTCTGGCGCAGTAGTGGAGGTTCAGACGCCCCTCGACGCCCAGATCAACCTGAAGCTGCGCAACATCCTCATGCTGCTGAAGAAATCCTGCAACCACCCCTACCTCATAGAGTACCCGCTGGACCCCGCCTCTCAGGACTTCAAGGTAATGTCCCTACCTCATAGAGTACCCCCTGGACCCGGCCTCTCAGGACTTCAAGGTAATGTCCCTACCTCATAGAGTTCCCCCTGGTCCCTACCTCATAGAGTTCCCCCTGGTCCCTACCTCATAGAGTTCCCCCTGGTCCCTACCTCATAGAGTTCCCCCTGGACCCTGCCTCTCAGGAGTTCAAGGTAATGTCCCTACCTCATAGAGTTCCCCCTGGACCCTGTCTCTCAGGACTTCAAGGTAATGTCCCTACCTCATAGAGTACCCCCTGGTCCCTACCTCATAGAGTTCCCCCTGGTCCCTACCTCATAGAGTTCCCCCTGGTCCCTACCTTATAGAGTTCCCCCTGGACCCTGTC
Organism: Borostomias antarcticus; assembly: GCF_949987555.1. Taxonomy (NCBI): domain Eukaryota; kingdom Metazoa; phylum Chordata; class Actinopteri; order Stomiiformes; family Stomiidae; genus Borostomias; species Borostomias antarcticus. The sequence continues at coordinate 442,504 of NW_028175942.1, forward strand.
TCTCAGGACTTCAAGGTAATGTCCCTACCTCATAGAGTTCCCCCTGGACCCTGTCTCTCAGGACTTCAAGGTAATGTCCCTACCTCATAGAGTTCCCCCTGGACCCTGTCTCCCAGGACTTCAAGGTAATGTCCCTACCTCATAGAGTACCCCCTGGACCCTGTCTCTCAGGACTTCAAGGTAATGTCCCTACCTCATAGAGTTCCCCCTGGACCCTGTCTCCCAGGAGTTCAAGGTAATGTCCCTACCTCATAGAGTTCCCCCTGGTCCCTACCTCATAGAGTTCCCCCTGGACCCTGTCTCTCAGGAGTTCAAGGTAATGTCCCTACCTCATAGAGTACCCCCTGGTCCCTACCTCATAGAGTTCCCCCTGGACCACGTCTCTCAGGAGTTCAAGGTAATGTCCCTACCTCATAGAGTTCCCCCTGGTCCCTACCTCATAGAGTTCCCCCTGGACCACGTCTCTCAGGAGTTCAAGGTAATGTCCCTACCTCAGAGTTCCCCCTGGACCCTGTCTCTCAGGAGTTCAAGGTAATGTCCCTACCTCATAGAGTACCCCCTGGTCCCTACCTCATAGAGTACCCCCTGGTCCCTACCTCATAGAGTTCCCCCTGGACCCCGCCTCTCAGGACTTCAAGGTAATGTCCCTACCTCATAGAGTTCCCCCTGGTCCCTACCTCATAGAGTTCCCTCTGCTCCCTACCTCATAGAGTTCCCCCTGGACCCTGTCTCTCAGGACTTCAAGGTAATGTCCCTACCTCATAGAGTTCCCCCTGGACCCTGTCTCTCAGGAGTTCAAGGTAATGTCCCTACCTCAGAGTTCCCCCTGTCCCTAGCTGGAGTGATCATGTCAGCCTGCTTCATAAAGTAGAAAAATGGTTTGCGCCCTTCAACTAGTTCAAAAGTATATTTTTTTGAACAGGCGGATAAGCCAAATGCATTTAAGATTTAAAACAGAAAAAAATGCCCCGTTTCATACACATGGGAATGGCAATCTGACACCACAGACGTGACGGAACAAAGTATGCATGGTTTGGTCAGATACAGTAGTTTTTGAGCTGGTGTGAATGAAATTCAAGTCTCACCAAAGTGTTTTGTTTTCCTACTTGACTGTTGTTCTAACTTTGTAGTTTCGTTCTCATAGATCAGTCTGTTAACACTACAAATTCTTCCTGTGTGACATCACTTCCCTGTCCTCTTCATCCTGAAACTGTCACTTCCTTTTTCACTGTATAACCTATCGACCTCGTCCACATCTGACTCACTCAGCCCGGATTCACTTCCTGTGCTCGAGTCCGACTCTGCAGAATCGTAACATAGAATAAACTATTGTCTTTGTTTAAAACCAGCTTGACCGACCACTCAGCGTGTTCTTTGAAATCTAAACTAAACCAAGTAAGATTTTTCCTTTACACTGGTCTGTCGTTGTGATGTGTCTCTAGATTGACGAGCAGCTGGTCCAGACTTCCGGAAAGTTCCTCATCCTGGACAGAATGTTGCCCGAGCTGAAAAAGAGAGGCCACAAGGTACAAACTTGTCACATGGGTACAGATTTAGTTTGACCACTTCCTGGACCAGCAGCCCCAGATGTGAGCTCTTGGGGTTTTGTGTGGCGTTTGTGGGCAGGTGCTGGTCTTCAGTACGATGACGACCATCCTGGACCTGCTGGTGGACTACTGCTACCTGCGGGGGTATCAGTACAGCCGGCTGGACGGCGCCATGGCCTACTCCGACCGAGACCACAACGTGAGTCCCCGGGACGCGCCCGCTCAGGGCTGTTCCTGGCGCAGAATGAGGCGGTGGGGGTACTGTACCTGGGGGGGTCTGGGCATCAAATTTTGGGCATCAAAAGCTTCATTTTCTGCATTCTGGGGAATTTTCTATACACTGTGTGCTTTATTAGCTTGTCTGCCTAACTATATTAGCCTACGTTATCCAATTTCATTGTTTGTTTATTTTTAAATAACAAACAGACTAGAACATTTGTGAGCCTCGTAATTCTCTACGCGTACACTTGAATCACTTATTTGTTTTAAATAACCATCATTAAGCCCCTATTACCATGCGTGTAATTCGAAAAACGTATTCAATTACCACTTATAACAACGATGTGTTAGTAATATGAGTATAGTGATCTGAGTATAGTGATCTGAGTATAGTGATCTGAGTATAGTGATCTGAGTATAGTGATCTGAGTGTAGTGATCTGAGTATAGTGATCTGATGATCTGAGTATAGTGATCTGAGTATAGTGATCTGATGATCTGAGTGTAGTGATCTGAGTATAGTGATCTGATGATCTGAGTATAGTGATCTGAGTATAGTGATCTGATGATCTGAGTGTAGTGATCTGAGTATAGTGATCTGAGTGTAGTGATCTGATGATCTGAGTATAGTGATCTGATGATCTGAGTGTAGTGATCTGAGTATAGTGATCTGAGTATAGTGATCTGAGTATAGTGATCTGATGATCTGAGTATAGTGATCTGATGACCTGAGTGTAGTGATCTGAGTGTAGTGATCTGAGTGTAGTGATCTGAGTGTAGTGATCTGAGTATAGTGATCTGAGTGTAGTGATCTGAGTATAGTGATCTGAGTATAGTGATCTGATGATCTGAGTATAGTGATCTGATGATCTGAGTATAGTGATCTGATGATCTGAGTATAGTGATCTGATGATCTGAGTATAGTGATCTGAGTATAGTGATCTGATGATCTGAGTATAGTGATCTGAGTATAGCGAACTGAATGTAGTGATCTGTTTTTCTTCCAGATGGCCAAGTTCTCGTCCGATCCAGAGGTGTTCATCTTCCTCCTCAGCACCCGGGCGGGGGGGCTGGGCATCAACCTGACCGCCGCCGACACCGTCATCATCTTCGATAGCGACTGGGTAGGTAGCGCCCGGCTCCACTGCAATCTAGAGATTTGACTTTTGCCGTCATTCACATACCGAGCCAACGTATAGCATGTTTCATGTAAAAATCAATCACATGCGTTCCCGCTGAGTGCGCAGCGATTTCAGTACCCGCAGCCGTGAGAAGTGAAAAAATTAGCGAAATTAGCGAAAACAAAAAATTTGGCAGCATTTTGGTTATTATATATTAAATATTAATCGCAATTACATTACATTTTTTACATTACAGTCATTTAGCAGACGCTTTTATCCAAAGCGACTAACAATAATTGCATTTAACGTAGGAAGAGCCAATGTACTACTACTTGCCAGAACTCACAAGTGCATCTTCTTTCTAAAACAAACAAGTGACTAAGAGCATAATCTAGTGCTGAAGGCAAAGTGCAAGAATAGCAATCTAAAGTACAGTGCAATATAATATAAGTGCTTAGGTGGGAGGATTGTTGTAGTACTTCTTGAAGAGCATTTTGAAGCAAATAATCGCAATTATTATCTTTTGTCATAATCGTGCAGCCCTAGCTCTAACCCCCCTGGTCTGTCCCTTGTACACTCGCATGCTCTGACCCCCCCGGTCTGACCCTTGAACCCCCCCGGTCTGACCCTTGAACCCCCCCGGTCTGACCCTTGAACCCCCCCGGTCTGACCCTTGAACCCCCCTGGTCTGACCCTTGAACCCCCCTGGTCTGACCCCTGAACCCCCCCGGTCTGTGTAGAACCCCCAGGCGGACCTGCAGGCCCAGGACCGGTGCCACCGCATCGGGCAGACCAAGCCCGTGGTGGTGTACCGCCTCGTCACTGCCAACACCATCGACCAGAAGATCCTGGAGAGGGCCTCCGCGAAGAGGAAGCTGGAGAAGATGGTCATCCACAAGAGTGAGCATGAATGTGATCAATAACTCCATGAGCACCGGCATGAATGTGATCAATAACTCCCTGACCACCGACATTATCAATAACTCCCTGATCAATAACTCCCTGATCACCGACGTGAATGTGATCAATAACTCCCTGAGCAGCGACATGAATGTGATCAATAACTGGAATGAAAGGCTAAAATGCTGTGGAGTGTTGACTGGCCAGGGCTTCCATCCTTCCTTCCTTCTTTCCTTCCTTCCTTCCTTCCTTCCTTCCTTCCTTCCATCCATCCTTCCCTTCCTTCCATCCTTCCTTCCTTCCATCCATCTTTCCTTCCATCCTTCCTTCCATCCATCCTTCCTTCCTTCCTTTCCTTCCATCCAGGAGGCATCGTAGCGCTACGTTCATCGTAAGCTATGGCGTTCATCATAGCGCTACGATGAACGTAGCGCTACGATGCCTCTGGGAAACTCAGCCCAGACTGGTTGAAGGTCGTGTGAAGGTCGTGTGCGCGTCCTGATGTCGGCGTCTTGTTCCTCAGACAAGTTCAAAGGCGGGAAGGCGGAGCTGAAACAGCGCAGCTGCTTCGACGTCACGGAGCTGATGGACCTTCTCAAATCCAGAGACTACGAGAAGTACGCGCCATTTTGACCTGCTTAACGACACGTGTGCGTTTCAGGATGTAGTATGCAGCTGTGTAATGGTCGTACTGTCCTTGGTCGTCCTCAGGGAGGTCAAAAGCACCAAGGGGAAGGTCATCGGTCAATGTGACCTGGAGTTCCTGCTGGATCGTAGTGATCTAATGGGTGAGTTGACCGCGTTTCTACTTAGTTTGGACGCATTAAACATCTAGAACCTTCCGTGTAGCATGTCCACCAACACAGGACTGCCAGAATCTCTCATTCTCGAATAAATGGATGTTTAGGACCCAAACGACAGCTAAATAACCGTCGCGTCCAACCTCTCCCTCCAGACAAGGAGCGGAAGAGCTGCAAACGGGAGAAAGTCGGCGTCTTCAGGGTGATCGAAGCCAAAGATTCATCTGAGATCTCCTTGACCTGAGGGCCCAAGTCAACTTGGGGCAGACTTCTCCTAGTCCGAACAATCTACTCGTTCATTTTGTTTTGTCTTTTGCAAACTTTTTTCATTTTAGTGTTTTTGTTCGTGGATGAATCTTTGCACTCGTTCTGTGTGTGTATATTTACACATGGTAACTTTAATGCTGTACTATTATGTCCTGTCCACCTATAAGACCTAGTAGATACAGTGTCAATGCATCAGTGTAGTGCCGTTAGTACTGTATGTTGGATCTGAGCACTTTCATGACCTTCACTTTTTGTATCTTTAAAAGAAATAAAAACCTTTTAAATACGTCACTGGTTTTGTACATTTTTGTTGATCAGGAACTGAATGTTACTACTAGATTAGAATTATTGTGTTATGACTCAAATAGGATGATGTAATACTGTAATACATGCTTAACTACACTGGAAGCGTTCAGTGGTTATAAGTGATCGTTTGTATGGAGAACTGAAAAATGCAGGAAACAGGAAATCTACTGTTAACTCATTTAAAGGTGTGATTTATGGCGGCATCTAGTGGTGAGGTTGTAAATTGCAACGAACGGAATACAGTTAAATGGTGCAACATCACAGCCTTCTTGGAAGGTACGGGTCCTATGTAGACATAAAAGGCTCGTTCTAAGATAGCGAAAAACTTGATTATTATTTTCATGGGATTATACTCTTAATTAAAACACATGAATATTATATTAAATCTGCCACAAAATCTTACACACTGAGCCTTTAAGATCGACATTCTCAATGGCTCGAATCGAAGATGTACTAATGTGTGTTCTGTATACAGTAGGACGAGTCCTCCGAGTCCTTTCAAGCATGCAAACTCTGCCATAGTTCAAAACGTACTTTTGCTGTGTACAATGCTCTTGCACCTGCCCAGTCCTGGGGGAACACACCCTCCATTCTCTCCCAAGCCGTGGATGTCAGCGTGCCGTGTAACGCTCACACGCCTTGTCTGGGTGTGGTCAGAGAGCCTTGTCACCTGGCCGCTGGGTTTGCGCTCTCTTCCTAGATCACCGGTCGCCTGTGCAGACATCCAAATCTTTTTTCAGCATTTTGACTTCTGGAGTTGTGTTTTCTTCAGTAAGTCTACCCATCTAGACTATTCTCAACCGTCTGAATTTAAGAACCACTTTATTAATTGAACTATGGAACGTCTGAAGTTAGTTCTGCAGTATTTCCAGTCTAACTCCGAGTCCATCTCCAACGGTATCTGCATCATCCTGGCTCTGGTCAGCGTCAAGCTCTACACCAGCTTTGACTTCAACTGCCCCTGCATTCCCCAGTACAACAAGCTGTACTCTCTGGGCGTGATGCTAGTGCCGCCGGTCATCTTGTTCCTCCTCGGCGTCCTGGTGAACCGCCACACCGGGGTCATGATGGAGGAGTGGCTTCGGCCGGTCGGGAAACGCTCGAAGAATCCTGCTGTTGTCAGGTGAGTCTAGGCTTTAGTTCCATATCCTCCACGTTATTATTCACGTCGTGTGTGTGTGATGATGTTGGGGGGGGGTGAGAACACCTAGAGCGCTTTGAGATGGTCTGATCACTCAATTTTCTTGATTTGGAATAATATTAGCTTGGTCACTAGTAATTTCCTTGATCATAACTTGGTCATAGCCTTTGAAATGCTGGTGGAAAACATTCTCCGTCATTCTTATTTCTGATCTAGAGGAGTGTCTAGTATAGGGAGACATAGAAAGACAGAGAGAGAGAGAGAGACAGAGAGAGAGAGAGAGAGAGAAAGAGAGAAAAAAGAGAGAGAGATAGAGAGAGAGAGAGAGAGAGAGGGGGGGGGGGACTGAGAAAGAGATAGAGGCAGGAAGTGTGTCTGGATGCTCTCCATAGACTTAGATAGTCAGAGTGGTGACTGTGAACTTGACAATGACTTTGTGTGGTAATGCTGTGAGCAGGGGTCCAGGGTGGGGTGGGGGAGGGTCCGGGGGGGTAGATGGATGACCCCACATCTGGCACTCCCACATCCCATCTGAAAGACTCTGGGCGGGGCCGAGTCAGTCCGCTCCACTGCCCCTCACAGCCCTGCATAGCTGAGACCCCGAGAGCTGGGCGTAACTCACTACCCCTCACACACACACACACACACACACACACAGACACACGGACATACACACACACACACACACACACAAACACACACACAGACACACGGACATACACACACACACACACGGACATACACACACACACACACACACACACACACACAGACACACGGACATACACACACACACACACACACACAAACACACACACAGACACACGGACATACACACACACACACACGGACACACGGACATACACACACACACACACACACACACACACAGACACACGGACACACACACACACGGACACACACACACACACGGACTACACACAGACACACGGACATACACACACAGACACACGGACATACACACATGGACAGAGATGCACAAAAGAGTGTGTGAGAGGGGAGGGACCCTGGCTGTCCAGAGTGAGTCATTCTCGGCCATATGTCACTGTCACTGTAACAGAGGGGTTCACAATGTCCCCTCGCAACGTACCCCAGATATGCCCCTAATGTCTCATCCACACCCCTTCCTCTGAGGTAGCTGTCGGTTCACTATAGACCAGCCAGTCTAGTCATGTAGTCACTATAGACTAGAGTAGACCAGCCAGTCTGTCATGTAGTCACTATAGACTAGAGAAGACCAGCCAGTCTGTCATGTAGTCACTATAGTGTAGACCAGCCAGTCTGTCATGTAGTCACTATAGACTAGAGTAGACCAGCCAGTCTGTCATGTAGTCACTATAGACTAGAGTAGACCAGCCAGTCTGTCATGTAGTCACTATAGAGTAGACCAGCCAGTCTAGTCATGTAGTCACTATAGAGTAGACCAGCCAGTCTAGTCATGTAGTCACTATCAGTGTTGGGCAGTAACGCGTTACTAGTAACGCGCTACAGTAATAATATTACTTTTTCCAGTAACGAGGGGTGTAGCGAGTTACTAATCACATTTCAGTAATAATATTACAGTTACTTGCCCCCAGAAAGCTCGCTACTGCATTACTTTTGTCATAGGCCTGCTCTGTTTATTTATTTTCGTTTTACAAAGGGTGAAATTAAGTTTTGATTTCAGATTGAAGAACGTTCCGCTCATATCACGTCCCGTCACATTACCAGGCAAGCAGCGAGCGAGCGGAGCTATTTGAACATGACGACGTTAACATTCCATGGCTGGAAATACGCACACTATTTCGATTTCCTGGAACTGAAAGACAACAAGAATGTTGTCAAGTGTAAACTGTGTGTAAGTTCTACTAAGACTCTTTCTTGGGCCAGAAACACCACCTCAAATCTCCTGAAACATTTGCTACGCCAACACAGCAACATGAAGTTGGTGGAAAGAGAACCGGACCGTGATGAGCACGCTGCAAAAGGTAGTCAATATGGAAAGTAATATATTACATAAGTAACTAGTAACTTTTGGCTGGGAGTAATAAGTAAAGTAACGATATTACTTTTAAAAAGGGTAATGAGTAATAAGTAATATATTACATTTTTTGAGTAACGAGCCCAACACTGGTCACTATAGACTAGTGTAGACCAGCCAGTCTGTCATGTAGTCACTATAGACTAGAGTAGACCAGCCAGTCTGTCATGTAGTCACTATAGACTAGAGTAGACCAGCCAGTCTGTCATGTAGTCACTATAGTGTAGACCAGCCAGTCTGTCATGTAGTCACTATAGACTAGAGTAGACCAGCCAGTCTGTCATGTAGTCACTATAGTGTAGACCAGCCAGTCTGTCATGTAGTCACTATAGACTAGAGTAGACCAGCCAGTCTGTCATGTAGTCACTATAGAGTAGACCAGCCAGTCTAGTCATGTAGTCACTATAGTGTAGACCAGCCAGTCTGTCATGTAGTCACTATAGACTAGAGTAGACCAGCCAGTCTGTCATGTAGTCACTATAGTGTAGACCAGCCAGTCTAGTCATGTAGTCACTATAGAGTAGAGTAGACCAGCCAGTCTGTCATGTAGTCACTATAGAGTAGACCAGCCAGTCTGTCATTTAGTCACTATAGAGTAGACCAGCCAGTCTGTCATGTAGTCACTATAGAGTAGACCAGCCAGTCTGTCATGTAGTCACTATAGACTAGAGTAGACCAGCCAGTCTAGTCATGTAGTCACTATAGTGTAGACCAGCCAGTCTAGTCATGTAGTCACTATAGTGTAGACCAGCCAGTCTGTCATGTAGTCACTATAGTGTAGACCAGCCAGTCTGTCATGTAGTCACTATAGTGTAGACCAGCCAGTCTGTCATGTAGTCACTATAGACTAGAGTAGACCAGTCAGTCTGTCATGTAGTCACTATAGAGTAGACCAGCCAGTCTGTCATGTAGTCACTATAGACTAGAGTAGACCAGTCAGTCTGTCATGTAGTCACTATAGTGTAGACCAGCCAGTCTGTCATGTAGTCACTATAGAGTAGAGTAGACCAGCCAGTCTGTCATGTAGTCACTATAGAGTAGAGTAGACCAGCCAGTCTGTCATGTAGTCACTATAGAGTAGACCAGCCAGTCTAGTCATGTAGTCACTATAGAGTAGACCAGCCAGTCTAGTCATGTAGTCACTATAGAGTAGAGTAGACCAGCCAGTCTGTCATGTAGTCACTATGGACTAGAGTAGACCAGCCAGTCTAGTCATGTAGTCACTATAGAGTAGACCAGCCAGTCTAGTCATGTAGTCACTATAGAGTAGACCAGCCAGTCTAGTCATGTAGTCACTATAGAGTAGAGTAGACCAGCCAGTCTGTCATGTAGTCACTATAGAGTAGACCAGCCAGTCTGTCATGTAGTCACTATAGAGTAGACCAGCCAGTCTGTCATGTAGTCACTATAGACTAGAGTAGACCAGCCAGTCTGTCATGTAGTCACTATAGAGTAGACCAGCCAGTCTGTCATGTAGTCACTATAGACTAGAGTAGACCAGCCAGTCTAGTCATGTAGTCACTATAGTGTAGACCAGCCAGTCTAGTCATGTAGTCACTATAGAGTAGACCAGCCAGTCTGTCATGTAGTCACTATAGACTAGAGTAGACCAGCCAGTCTGTCATGTAGTCACTATAGACTAGAGTAGACCAGCCAGTCTGTCATGTAGTCACTATAGTGTAGACCAGCCAGTCTAGTCATGTAGTCACTATAGAGTAGACCAGCCAGTCTAGTCATGTAGTCACTATAGAGTAGACCAGCCAGTCTGTCATTTAGTCACTATAGAGTAGACCAGCCAGTCTGTCATTTAGTCACTAAAGAGTAGACCAGCCAGTCTAGTCATGTAGTCACTATAGACTAGAGTAGACCAGCCAGTCTGTCATGTAGTCACTATAGACTAGAGTAGACCAGCCAGTCTGTCATGTAGTCACTATAGTGTAGACCAGCCAGTCTAGTCATGTAGTCACTATAGACTAGAGTAGACCAGCCAGTCTGTCATGTAGTCACTATAGTGTAGACCAGCCAGTCTAGTCATGTAGTCACTATAGAGTAGACCAGCCAGTCTAGTCATGTAGTCACTATAGTGTAGACCAGCCAGTCTGTCATGTAGTCACTATAGACTAGAGTAGACCAGCCAGTCTGTCATGTAGTCACTATAGACTAGAGTAGACCAGCCAGTCTGTCATGTAGTCACTATAGACTAGAGTAGACCAGCCAGTCTGTCATGTAGTCACTATAGTGTAGACCAGCCAGTCTAGTCATGTAGTCACTATAGAGTAGACCAGCCAGTCTGTCATTTAGTCACTATAGAGTAGACCAGTCAGTCTGTCATGTAGTCACTATAGAGTAGACCTATTTTTGTATTCCTTTGTTGTTTCAGTGATATGTTGAGAGGATGAACAGACAATTGGCAGCGTGAAAAGACTCTACTCAGTCATCCACCTCAACACCGAGAGCAGATCTCTCCTCAGACTGCATCTCCCTCAACACCGAGAGCAGATCTCTCCTCAGACTGCATCTACCTCAACACCGAGAGCAGATCTCTCCTCAGACTGCATCTCCCTCAACACCGAGAGCAGATCTCTCCTCAGACTGCATCTCCCTCAACACCGAGAGCAGATCTCTCCTCAGACTGCATCTACCTCAACACCGAGAGCAGATCTCTCCTCAGACTGCATCTCCCTCAACACCGAGAGCAGATCTCTCCTCAGACTGCATCTCCCTCAACACCGAGAGCAGATCTCTCCTCAGACTGCATCTCCCTCAACACCGAGAGCAGATCTCTCCTCAGACTGCATCTCCCTCAACACCGAGAGCAGATCTCTCCTCAGACTGCATCTCCCTCAACACCGAGAGCAGATCTCTCCTCAGACTGCATCTCCCTCAACACCGAGAGCAGATCTCTCCTCAGACTGCATCTCCCTCAACACCGAGAGCAGATCTCTCCTCAGACTGCATCTCCCTCAACACCGAGAGCAGATCTCTCCTCAGACTGCATCTCCCTCAACACCGAGAGCAGATCTCTCCTCAGACTGCATCTCCCTCAACACCGAGAGCAGATCTCTCCTCAGACTGCATCTCCCTCAACACCGAGAGCAGATCTCTCCTCAGACTGCATCTCCCTCAACACCGAGAGCAGATCTCTCCTCAGACTGCATCTCCCTCAACACCGAGAGCAGATCTCTCCTCAGACTGCATCCACCTCAACACCGAGAGCAGATCTCTCCTCAGACTGCATCTCCCTCAACACCGAGAGCAGATCTCTCCTCAGACTGCATCTCCCTCAACACCGAGAGCAGATCTCTCCTCAGACTGCATCTCCCTCAACACCGAGAGCAGATCTCTCCTCAGACTGCATCTCCCTCAACACCGAGAGCAGATCTCTCCTCAGACTGCATCTCCCTCAACACCGAGAGCAGATCTCTCCTCAGACTGCATCTCCCTCAACACCGAGAGCAGATCTCTCCTCAGACTGCATCTCCCTCAACACCGAGAGCAGATCTCTCCTCAGACTGCGTCTCCCTCAACACCGAGAGCAGATCTCTCCTCAGACTGCGTCTCCCTCAACACCGAGAGCAGATCTCTCCTCAGACTGCATCTCCCTCAACACCGAGAGCAGATCTCTCCTCAGACTGCATCTCCCTCAACACCGAGAGCAGATCTCTCCTCAGACTGCATCTCCCTCAACACCGAGAACAGATCTCTCCTCAGACTGCATCTCCCTCAACACCGAGAACAGATCTCTCCTCAGACTGCGTCTCCCTCAACACCGAGAGCAGATCTCTCCTCAGACTGCATCTCCCTCAACACCGAGAACAGATCTCTCCTCAGACTGCATCTCCCTCAACACCGAGAGCAGACATCTTCCTCCTCCTGGAGAGGAGCCGCGGGAGCGCACACCAACAGGAAGCCATCTGTTGGCGGCGCGGCGTCGGGGGCGGCGGCGTCCTGCGTCTGTGAGCCAACCAGAAAGCAGAATGATGGATGCGCATCAGGTTCGCCATTAAACGGCTTAACCTGCAGATCACATCCAGCTCCGCGCGGCTCGGGGAAATTAGACATGTTACCTGGAGACGAGGCCTACAGGGGGTCTCCTTCTACCTCTCTAAGCCCCTCCCCCCCCCCCCCCCACTCTATCTCCATCTCTCTCTAATAGCGACCGGGGTACGACGGCACGGTCACATGCACACGCGATCAGACACGCATGCACTCAAACATGCACACTAAAGCAGTCTCTCGCTCTCTCTTTCTCTCTCTCTCTCTCTCTCACACACACGCACACACACACACACGCATGCACGCACGCACGCACGCACACAGCCAGGCCCCTCCCTTCTCTTGTCAACTCAACTGACAGAGGTCATGAGTTTCTTCTTGGCGTGAGCCAACTGGCCGCCACTCAAGGGAATTCTTCAGGCTGAATTACGTCCATTAATCACAATCTAGGGCAACACAGTGCAATCACGAGTGAGTGTGTGTGTGTGTGTGTGTGTGTGTGTGTGTGTGTGTGTGTGTGTGTGTGTGTGTGTGTGTGTGTGTGTGTGTGTGTGTGTGTGTGTGTGGCAAGCAGAGCAAGCTCACAGGGGGGCAGCGGGAGAACATGACAGAGAGGGAGCAGGAGAGGAGGAGAGGGAGGAGGGAGAGGGAGGAGGGAGGAGGGAGAGGGAGGGAGAGAGGAAGTAATAATGCTGCCTTACACACTAACACGTTTCTTTGTTTGGTTCATTCCTGTCCTGGGCAGGTAGGCGCACCGGTGGAACGCACTCTGAGATGCGCACACACACACACACACACACACACACACACACACACACACACACACACACGTATAGTGCTGAATAGAGACAATAGAAGCCCAGATGCTCTATTCGGTAAATATGACTAGAGGAAAGATCCTGAACATCAATCACAGTTAGCAAGACAGGAGGTGGAGAGGAGGAGAGAGAAGAGAGGAGAGGAGAGGAGAGGAGGAGAGAGGAGAGGAGAGGAGGAGAGAGAAGAGAGGAGATGACACATACACCCCCCCCACACACACACACACACACACACACACACACAGCTGAAACGCCTCAAAGCTGAACAATGATGCATACATTAAATGAGTGCCAGGGGCATAAATAAGGCATATGATTCTCAGAATACAGATTCCCAGTATGTGGTAACCCTCCCAGCAGACACACACACACACACACACACACCTCCACCTCCATCCTTGAGGCATGGACCATGTAGCGCTCGGATGGAGGGAGCGGTAGCCACCAGGCTGAGAGGGAAGGGGGGTCGGTGAAGGGGTGGGGTATAGAGATGGAGGGATGTGGGGGGGAGGGGGGGTAGAGAGAGGACAGGCATGGAGGACAGTAGGGCAGACAGGCAGCAGCATGGTGGCCATCTTGATTGTTCCTGCATGTCCTTGTGATGAGGAGATGTTGATCAAGCGGCTGCTCCGTACTCTACTCTTCCTTTCCCTCCCTCCCTCCCTCCCTCCCTCCCTCCCTCCCTACCTCCCTCCATCCCTCCATCCCTCCCTCCCTCCCTCCCTCCCTCCCTCCCTCCCTCCCTCCCTCCTTCCCCCTGTTTCAGCAGGCTGCCAGCTGACTGTCATCCCCAGGGATGAGCCCCTTACCCCCCTTGTGGATCAGACAACCCACACACACGCACACACACACGCACACACACACACACGCACCCCCCCCCCCCCCCCACACCACCCCCCCCCCCCCCTCCCCCCCACACACACACACACACATCCTCAAGATCAGGCTAATCCAGATTTAAATTTATGCTAATTCATGGGTCTGTGTGTGTGTGTGTGTGTGTCACTCACTACTGCCGTAAATAGGACCACACCCTCAGAACAGAGCCCCTGTCACACACAACAGCAGGAAGCGGGGAGGAAGGAGGATGAGGAGAAGACAAATAGACAGGGGAGAGATGAAACGCCTCCTCTTCATCATCCTCCTCCTCCTCCTTCTCAAATAAAGCATCCACGTGCGTTACTATGATGCTCTGTGTGATCACACTATCAGCTCCTCAGGATAATAAATGTTCCTTCTCCTCCTCCCTTCAACCCTCCATCCAGAGCACACATCCAAACCGCCATTAATCTCATATTTGAGTGGATCGAATTAGGATTAGTGTAGATTAGTCAAGCAAGATTTCTTGTGAATCATTCGTATACATTGGTGTATCTCCTGTTATGCACTGTGTGTATGTATAGATAAATATATATATATCTACACACACACACACACACACACACACACACGCTTACCAACACACACACCGACACACAAACACACACACCAACAGAAACAGACCCCAACATGTCACACACACACATACCAACACACACACCGACACACAAACACAGACAGAAACACAGACCCAACATGTCACACACACACACACACACACACACACACACACACACACACACACACACACACACAATCCATGGGGAAAAAATGTGTGACTGTGTGCGTGTGTAGACGACTGCAGTAGTTCCAGACTCCAGTGTTGAGAGAGTGCCCGCCCCTGTCTAACCTTTGACCCCCCCCCTTTGACCTCTGACCTTTATTACTCAGGAATGCCCCCTGGAGCCCTAAACCAGGCAGCAGGAATGCAAAGGGGGGGCGAGGGGGGCTGGGGCTTGCCTGACAGGCTGGACGATGGGAGAGAAGCAGCTGTCAATCAGACACATCCCTCCTCCCCCTTTCTGGTACCTGCTCTGGGACTGGCTGGTCCGAGCTGTCAATCAGACACATCCCTCCTCCCCCTTTCTGGTACCTGCTCTGGGACTGGCTGGTCCGAGCTGTCAATCAGACACGTCCCTCCTCCCCTCTCTGGGCCGAGAGAAGGAAGGAGAGAGAAGGAAGGAGAGAGAGAGAGAGAGAGAGAGAGAGAGGAGGAGAGAGGAGAGGGCCAGGCAGCTGTCCCAGACATCTCCAGTGGTATTCTGTGCTGTGAAGGCAGACAGTAGGCCTGGTAGCCGTGGTTACTGATGTCTCTGGCGTCGGGCCAGGTCTCCTCTCTTCAAACAAGGAGCCAAAACTATCAAAAAATAAAAACCCATGAAACGCAAACAGTGGCCGGGCTGTGGCAGCAATCCGCCAACATATACAACACAATGTGGTGTGATAACATGGCTGTGAGTGTGAGGAGGAGAGAGAGGGAGAGAGAGAGAGAGAGAGAGAGAGACAGAGAGAGAGAGACTGAAAGAAAGAGGGAGACAGAGTGAGAGAGGGGTGAAGAAAGAAAGAAAAAGCAAGAGGGAGAGAGAAAACGCGGGAGTGTGTGTGCGTGTGTGTGTGTGTTTGTGTGTGTGTGTGCATTGTTGTGTGTTCTGTTCCTTGTATGCGTCTCCCTGTTCTTCTCTCCAACATCCTGGTTCGTCTATCCCAGTGTTGTCCATCGACCAATCGTTCAGTCTTCCCTGTCATTCGTCGTCCAATCAGAGGGGCTCCCTCTCATTCATACCTCCCGCTTGCTCATTTGTTATTCATAGCTGTCATTGTTAGTGCTTGCTTATGTTAAACGGTGTTCTTGTCCAGTGTTTGTTGTTCCTTTCATTATGTTTATCGCCATAACTGTAGTTATCCCCAGGTGTGTATATACTGTACATTAGATAGCTTCCCCAGGCAGGTAAATGGTAAATGGACTGCACTTATATAGCGCTTTTCCACCTAAGCGGCACTCAAAGCGCTTTACAATGGCCTCTCATTCACACATTCACACACCAATGGCGGTAGCTGCCATGCAAGGTGCTGACCTGCTCATTGGGAGCAATTTGGGGTTAGGTGTCTTGCTCAAGGACACTTCGACATGTGGACAGTCAGAGCTGGGATTCGAACCACTGACCCTTCGATCATTGAACGACCCGCTCTACCAACTGAGCTACAGCCGCCCCAAGAGGTGCCACCTCTTGTGTGTTTTCTGGGTTTAGACGGGACAGCTAGTCAGTTAGTCGACTTGGTATTTAGAATAGGCAGTGTTAGGGTGTTAGAAGTAGCTAGGGTGTTATTTTTGTTTCTTTGCTTCGGCGCCCGGTCTGGCGTCCTCCCCTCTTCCCCCCTCGTCCCGTCTTCCCTCTGTGTTCCCTCCTGATGTTTGGCATCGATATTGTAAATAAATCCTCCTCGTTTCGGGCATTTTTATCAAGTCGCACTTGCGGTTTGTACTGCGCCACCACCGCGCCAGCGCCTCCCAGCACCCAGCATGGGACCAAACACCGCAGGAAAGAGAGAAAAAGAGAGGGGGAGAGAGACCAGCCTCAGTCTAATCTTTACCGAGAGCTGCTGACAGGGCAGTGACCCTACAAGTGTGTATGTAAATACAGGATCAGTACACACACACACACACACACACACACACACACACAGCTTTGACAGGCGGCTGTTGTGACCGGTGCTACCAGAGGCGCTAGGGTATGGGGTGTGAAAAGTGCCCTTTGGTTGCTTGTTCAAGCTTACTTACAACGTGTATGTATGTGTGTGTGTATGTGTGTATGTATATACATACACACACACATACAGACATACACACACGTTCGTTTGAACAAGCAGAGCTCACTGCAAAACATGCGCACATGCGCGGTAGTTCGCTCGCGCTTTAAATGAATGGGGGAGCTCACGTGACCGAATGACTGTTTGCGTTGTGAGTTGTGAGCTCAGTGGCGCGTGTATGTATGTCTGTGTGTGTGTGTGTGTGTGTGTCTGTTTCGACTCGCTTAATGAAGGACTTCGATACATCGCTTCAGAGAATGAAGACTGTAAAAATATTAATATCTGCGTGGTTAGATGACAAGACCATGCTTTGTGGGTAGATCGTATGCCAAATCAATTTGGTTTTTTTGTTTAGATGGGGGAGAGCCGGGTCAAAAGTCGCGCAGGACAAAAGTCGCGTTCCCATTTTCTCCAGAATGACTGGACCTGCAAATATGTGGTTATACTTGTCTGCACATATTACCGAGCTCCCTTCATATTTTGGGCGCGATCGCAGCATATTTGACAGAGATATCGATGGAAAACCACTTTTGCCCCATATAAGTAAAATCATGGTCTCATAAGCATTTTTCGATTTTAAATTTGTGTACACTTGTTTTAGTTTGCAAACATATGCAATTTTCTTAGCATATCTACTGGCTACATGATAACATAGCTTTCAAGTTTCGTTCGAGCAAGTCGTGCCTGCAAGCCAGGGAGAAATGACAGGAGACCGTGGCGGGGCTTAGAACCAGAGGGGTGCGCGAGTGACATTTGGGCAGAATGAACAGGTGAAATTAAAGCTCTCGAAGAGATCTTTCTAATGCCATTGGTCAGCTTTGTATGCAGTTTTAATGTGAAAGATACTGTTACGGCTCCGCCTCCGCCTGTGCGCTCTCCAGCTCCCACCACCGTTCCCGCAGCGCGCACGCCACGGCCTTCCACTTCAGCGCGCGCTCTGCGCGCCCTTCGACGTGATCACCCCGCACACCTGATCACCCCCGCACACCTGATCACCCCCGCACACCTGATCACCCCCGCACACCTGAACACGGTTCCGCTAACGAGCTCCGAGGGCGCGGCTCACCTGCTGCCACCACTCATCCAATCACCTCCCCTATAAGAACCCGGTCTTCCCAACGTTCTTCACTAAGATGCGTTGTGATTCCGGTTTGTTTGCTGCTCTTTCCTTGGACTGACACACGGCTTCCCCGACCCATTCTCCCCGGACCTCGACCACGGCTTGGATTACGTTTTCTGGACATTGTTTGTTGATAGATTGACCCCTGCCTAAACTTGACTACCCTTTGCCTTGCCCTCTGTACCTCCGCTTTGTATTAAACCGCCCTCTGGGCTTGGAACTGTCCGTCTGTGTCCGTGCGTTTGGGTCAGCTAGCGAACCAGCCCCCTTACAGATACATCTTAAATGCAGTCAAGACAAATTATTTTGCCTCTTAACTTTCGTCAAACCCCCTGGTTCCAGTCAATTGGATTATATAGGCTACTTTCGTTTACAATGACGTTACCTTATGAACACAATAGCTTAACCTATAGGCCTACATAAACACAATAGCCTAAAACCATGTTTATTTAGGCCTACAATGTATTTTCTTTCATTGACAGCATGCCAATAGGGTGAGGAAAACGACGCGCGGTCTCTTCAGCCCTGAGACCATCAGGCAGACAGCTCAGGAGGTCGTTGAAGGCTATATATTATTATGATATGTCTAATAATACATTCGTTTTGTGTTTGTCCCCACGCAGAGCAAATTATTTTGTTTACAACTATTTTGTTACCAAGGTGATTTGCTACCTAAATGATTGGTTTGAAGTGGTTCTCACGCGACTTCCTCGCGACCTAGCGAAACAATCATGATTTTATGACAAATCTGCAATAAACTAAAATGGGCAGGAAGAAATGCACAGCGAAACTAGAGAGAGAGAGAGAGAGAGAGAAACGTTCTTATGGAATGAATTTATTTATTTTTTAATGAAAGGATGAAAGAGCCGCAAGCCAACTTTTTTTTAATCAATGAATGGAGGAGCCGCACATTGACGGGCGTGGAGCCGCGGGTTGGCCACCCCTGCTCTACGGGATGCGACTTCCGCCACGGTCTCCTGTCATTTCTCCCTGGCTTGCAGGCACGACTTGCTCGAACGAAACTTGAAAGCTATGTTATCATGTAGCCAGTAGATATGCTAAGATAGCAAAAATTGCATATGTTTGCAAACTAAAACAAGTGTACACAAATTTAAAATCGAAAAATGCTTATGAGACCATGATTTTACTTATATGGGGCAAAAGTGGTTTTCCATCGATATCTCTGTCAAATATGCTGCGATCGCGCCCAAAATATGAAGGGAGCTCGGTAATATGTGCAGACAAGTATAACCACATATTTGCAGGTCCAGTCATTCTGGAGAAAATGGGAACGCGACTTTTGTCCTGCGCGACTTTTGACCCGGCTCTCCCCCATCTAAACAAAAAAAACAAATTGATTTGGCATACGATCTACCCACAAAGCATGGTCTTGTCATCTAACCACGCAGATATTAATATTTTTACAGTCTTCATTCTCTGAAGCGATGTATCGAAGTCCTTCATTAAGCGAGTCGAAACAGATACACACACACACACACACACAGACATACATACACACACACACACACACACACACACACATACACACATACACACACACACACACACACACACACACACACACATACATACACACACGCTCTTCTCTAAACAGCGGCAGAGCATTCGGTGACGTCACGCGGAAGTGCGGTGGCTACCGCGATTGTATGCGCAAGAAGTTTCACATACAGCTGCGCTGGTTGGAACGAACATGTATGTGTGTGTGTATGTGTGTGTGTATGTATGTAGGCTATGTTCGATCTCATACATACACACACACACACACACATACATACATACACGCGCCACTGAGCTCACAACTCACAACGCAAACAGTCATTCGGTCACGTGAGCTCCCCCATTCATTTAAAGCGCGAGCGAACTACCGCGCATGTGCGCATGTTTTGCAGTGAGCTCTGCTTGTTCAAACGAACGTGTGTGTATGTCTGTATGTGTGTGTGTATGTATATACATACACACATACACACACACATACATACACGTTGTAAGTAAGCTTGAACAAGCAACCAAAGGG
>NW_028175942.1:467500-501778 GCF_949987555.1 Borostomias antarcticus
CACACATACACACACACACACACACACACACACACCGACATCATACAAACACCAGTCCTGCTGAGCGTGGACATAGTAGCACAGCGGTGTATAGTTGACACATAGCCCAGGACAGCCAACGTTTGTCCGAGTGTGTTATCTGAAGTCAAAGCACGGCATAGTGTGTGTGTGCGTGCGTGTGTGCGTGTGTGTGTGCGTGTGTGTGTGCGTGTGTGCGTGTGTGTTTCCAATTTCTATTTCTGCCGCCCGGTGCATGGTTTTAGCTAGCATGCCGGCATTCCGGAATCCTACCTGAATCCTACCTGAGCTGCCGGCTCAACGGAATGTTGTTTCTAGGGGAAGTGCCACATGTAGATAGCAGAGAATGTGAGTGGATGGTGTTTTAGCTCAGGATACAGAAGCACAGATAGACAGCCTGAGTCAGACAATATGATTGACCTACAGTAAGGGAAGCAGTTCTACCAAGTTTAACAGTGAGGTGGGCTGATGCCTGCTGCGCCGGTTTTCTTTTTCTGTTTTATAGATTGGCCTGTAAATTACCATTTTGTACAGATGTAAAGTCATCAATAAATTGTATTTAATATGTGCGATGGATGGGGGTGTTTTATGTTACTTAGAATGAAGAGATGCAAACTCGCGCTTGCTCAACACTGCCCCCCGCAGGCCGGGATCCGCAACAACGCGGTGAACACGACACTCGTACAAGATGCCAATTCCACGGGTGGTAAATTAGGCTATGATGAAGTGATGTGACTTCAAGTGGTGGTGGGATGCGACGTGTCCTCGCTCAAGATACAGCCACTTTAATGACTGCAAGCTAAATGTATTCGTTTTAACAGACCAAAAAGGCAAAGCCTCGAATAGTGACTTGAGACAATGGCGCTTTTAGACATGCGCACTGGCGGCACCGGCATAGTTGAACAGAAAATGTTCTGATCATCTGATCTGCCGATGGCTATTGGCGGCGGTTAATAAATATATAATAGCGTACAAAAACATGTCCTTGTTTGAGACAATAAAGCGTTTCTATTGTGTGCGTAGTTGAAAAGTGTAATTCCAAGCCTACGCTGTCGAAGCCCGGATAGCTCAGTCGGTAGAGCATCAGACTTTTAATCTGAGGGTCCAGGGTTCAAGTCCCTGTTCGGGCGGAACTGTATTCTTATAAAGAAGTAAAGCCCTAAAAAAGGTAGAATTTGAGTAAAAGAATAAAGATGAAGCAAGAAAGGCGCGGATAGTCTGGCACCAGCCCCTAAATATGTGGCTATAGAATACCACGCAGGTTCTGAGAATATCTCAACAACATTAATTCCTTGTGACAAGGAATTTGGGCGGGAGTGTGGGGGTTTGTCAAGACTCACGACCTGTCTTATTGCTGCAGCCTAATTTAAGAGTGAATCTTGACGCAACCGTGACAAAATCACACGATAAGCAGGAAACTCACCTGAATTATGACGTAACATCTAGCTTTTATTTTGTGTAGTGACGTTTGTACTTCATTATGACGTTAACAGTAACAGAATGAGAGGAACGTCCAGGTTTAATTTTATTAGACGCTGACAAACATTTTGTATGTATCAAAGTTGTTGCCAAAGTTGTATTTTTCTTCACTGAATTCACCGCTGGAAACACAAAAACTCACCAAGGCGTTTTTACGGGCTCTAGGTAAGCTATCCTCAGGTCCGCCTGATTGAAAGTGAAACGCATATCGTTAATAGATTGCTTCAGCTTCATGGCAAATAAATGAGACGTCGCAATTTAGAAAATTCCAGAAATATACATTTAGCAATGTATTTTGCTCATATTGCAGTGTCTAATTTGCTCCCCAATATTAGATTATCCTCTGATTCAAAATGCACGAGATGCCCCTCCAAGGCATTTAACCATGGATGCCCGTGCGCTCTGTGTTGGTACTAACAACAGACTAGGGTACTTCACCTGACCATCACCATCTTCACATCACCATCTTTCCTCCAGCTGTAGGACCATGGAGGATCTGAAGAGCCATGCAGAGAAGATGTCTCGGAAGGGGCTGGAGCAGTACCACCTGTGGCGCGCAGTGGCACTCCTCAGCAGACACATCAAAGTAAGTGGCAGAATCCCCCTAGGGATGATGTGTGTGTTTGTCTGTGTGTGTGCATGCATGCGCGTGAGTGCATGTGTGTGTGTGTCTTTGTGCGGATGGGTGTGATCCAGGTAAATTGTTGATGATGGAAATATTAATGACAAGACCAGGAGATTGATAATAATAGATGTAGTTCTTTTTAAATAAGCAGGAATGTGTGCACTCACTCTTGAAGAGGGTGAGGGTCAGATGGTCAAGTCTTTAGCCAACTGAGGAGTTTTTTTCCCTTACTAAGACTATTTCTCCCACTGAAGGACAGCCTGGGTGAGGAAGCGCTGTCTCTGATTGGTTTTTTTAGAGGCAGAACAAGATGACCCCACTTTACAGAACAACGAGGTGGAATAAAGACTCAACATTCCCACCATGAACAGACTGAGAAAAAAGGGCTTGGAGAGAGAGAGAGAGAGAGAGAGAGAGAGAGGGAGAGAGAGAGAGAGAGGCAGAGATTAGAGAGAGAATGCCAGAGAGAAAGAGACGATGACAAAGAATGAGAGGTAGATAGGAGAGAGAGAGAGGGAGAGAGAGAGAGAGAGAGGGAGAGAGAGAGAGAGTGAGAGAGAGAAGGATCGTCAGTGGCTCCAGAAAATGATATGGAGCTGTGTGAGTCCTTTCATCCAGGAGCACAGAGGTTGTAGGAGGAGGAGTAGGAGGAGGAGGAGGAGGAGGAGGAGGGAGTAGAAGGAGGAGGGAGGAGGAGGAGGAGGAAGAGGGAGGAGAAGGAGGAGGGAGGAGGAGGAGGAGGAAGAGGAGGAGGAGGAGGAGGAGGAGGAGGAGGGAGTAGAAGGAGGAGGGAGGAGGAGGAGGAGGAAGAGGGAGGAGAAGGAGGAGGGAGGAGGAGGAGGAGGGAGGAGAAGGAGAAGTGGGGAGAGTTGATCTGCTGGCCTGCTGGTACCCTGAGGCTGGGCAGCGCCTCTCTCAGATTATTACAATCCTGACAAAGACCAGAGCAGACACGCAGCATGGACACTGCAGCCTTCTGGAACATTCCTGAGAAGACCAGAGTCTAGAGATATATGACTGGAGAGATCAAACAACGACACACAAAGGGAGATACTGTGTATAGAAATGGTGTCAGCAAAAAAGAGATTCTTTCATCCTGCCAGGCACTCAGAGGCTGTTCTGTTCCTCTCTAGATAGTTATCATTCAACAGGGTTTTCCGCTGTCAACCAGGGGATTAGAACCCACAACCCCCTCTCTTGGAACCAACAACCTAGTCTCTCTGACTTCCAGATTCATGTTCTAACAGAGATTCATATTCTAACAGATATTCTAACTTAGGTTCCCAATCTGCCTTTTTGCCAGAGCTCATGATACGTAGCAGCACTTCAGCCAATCAGGATTCAGGTAGAGACTTACTGGCAGCCTGCACTCGAGCCTTGCGGCTCACGACCAGCCCAAAGGAATTCTGGGCCATGCACTCATAGTCTCCTTCATCGGATGAGCCGTCGGACTTGGTCTTCTGGAAGTAGCCAATCAGCAGCGAGCCGTTGGCAAAGGTGGTGTGGTGCTGGTTCTCCTGGGCCAATAGCAGGCCGTTCCGCCTCCACTGAGTCGTGATTGGTGGGATGCCGTCCACCTGACAGTGGAGCATGAGGGGCTGCTCCTGCACGGCGATGATGTCACTGGGCTCCAGGGTGAAGGAGAGCTCCGCCTCGCACCTCACACCTGGGGAGGAGACACACAGACACACACACACATACACACACACACACATACACACACACACACACATACACACACACACACACACACAATATTATAGCCGCCGAGCAATACACACGTGATATTACACTGAGAAAAAATGTTCCTCCTGCCTGCTAGTATATAAACCATACAATACATACAGACACACACGCACGCATGCACGCACACACACACACACACAGTAGCAAATTGAATGTGCAGTGTATTGCAGCAGCATGGTAATTCATGTCCTCAAAAAACTTGCTACTACTGCAACACAGAGTCCCCTATGGTTCTATTGCTACAATATAGTAGAGTCCCTATGGTTCTATTGCTACAACATAGTAGAGTCCCTATGGTTCTATTGCTACAATATAGTAGAGTCCCTATGGTTCTATTGCTACAAGATAGTAGAGTCCCCTATGGTTCTATTGCTACAACATAGTAGAGTCCCCTATGGTTCTATTGCTACAACATAGTAGAGTCCCTATGGTTCTATTGCTACAACATAGTAGAGTCCCCTATGGTTCTATTGCTACAACATAGTAGAGTCCCCTATGGTTCTATTGCTACAAGATAGTAGAGTCCCCTATGGTTCTATTGCTACAAGATAGTAGAGTCCCTATGGTTCTATTGCTACAATATAGTAGAGTCCCTATGGTTCTATTGCTACAAGATAGTAGAGTCCCCTATGGTTCTATTGCTACAACATAGTAGAGTCCCTATGGTTCTATTGCTACAAGATAGTAGAGTCCCCTATGGTTCTATTGCTACAACATAGTAGAGTCCCTATGGTTCTATTGCTACAACATAGTAGAGTTCCCAAACAACCTACTTCTACTGCCACTATAAAGAGGAGTTCCAGACCACCCCACTCCACAGTCCTGTGAAATCACCAACCACACAAGGCCAGGACCAGGACAGAGATTATGCGGATGGGTTGTGTGTGTGTGTGTGTGTGTGTGTGCGCGCGTGTGTGTGTGTGAGTGCGCGTGTGCGCTGTCTCCTTGAGAATTAACTTGAGATAAAATAGAATTCAGCAGGTGTTGGTTGAAGGCCGTTTTATGGCCATGGGAATGTCCAGTTCATGATTCTAAAAAGACTGTCTTTGTAACAGCTGAGAGCACCAGCGCCCAGCGAGGCCGGCGAGGCCGGGGAGGCCAGGGAGTTCATAGTGGAGAAGAGTTTTCTCCTGATAGCCAGGAACAGAGAGAGGAGAGGCTAACTTACTGGAGGACGACTGACCCTGTGTTACTGGAGGACTACTGACCCTGCGTTACTGGAGGACTACTGACCCTGCGTCACTGGAGGACTACTGACCCTGCGTTACTGGAGGACTACTGACCCTGCGTCACTGGAGGACTACTGACCCTGCGTTACTGGAGGACTACTGACCCTGCGTCACTGGAGGACTACTGACCCTGCGTTACTGGAGGACTACTGACCCTGCGTTACTGGAGGACTACTGACCCTGCGTTACTGGAGGACTACTGACCCTGCGTTACTGGAGGACTACTGACCCTGCGTTACTGGAGGACTACTGCCACCTTGGAGCTGCAACTCCACAGAGAAGATGAAGAACAATATCCTACATCAAACTGATAGAAGCGGAAGAAAGACCTCCCATCCTCAATCCCATACATGCGCACACACACAAACGTACACACAGACACACACACACAGACACACACACACACACAGACACACACGTCGTGAGGGATGTTCCTGGCTCTAGCGAGCAGATTATTCCTGGATACCGACCGCGCCACCAACACACACTCATCCACTGTTTGTTGTGATCCCCGGCGATGGTTGCCGGTGGTCCTGTGTGGTAGTCTAGATGTTTCTGTGGTCCTGTGTGGTAGTCTAGATGTTTCTGTGGTCCTGTGTGGTAGTCTAGATGTTTCTGTGGTCCTGTGTGGTAGTCTAGATGTTTCTGTGGTCCTGTGTGGTAGTCTAGATGTTTCTGTGGTCGCTGTGTGGTAGACTAGATGTTTCTGAGGTCTCTGTGTGGTAGTCTAGATGTTTCTGTGGTCCTGTGTGGTAGTCTAGATGTTTCTGTGGTCCTGTGTGGTAGTCTAGATGTTTCTGTGGTCTCTGTGTGGTAGTCTAGATGTTTCTGTGGTCCTGTGTGGTAGTCTAGATGTTTCTGTGGTCCTGTGTGGTAGTCTAGATGTTTCTGTGGTTGCTGTGTGGTAGTCTAGATGTTTCTGTGGTCCTGTGTGGTAGTCTAGATGTTTCTGTGGTCCCTGTGTGGTAGTCTAGATGTTTCTGTGGTCTCTGTGTGGTAGTCTAGATGTTTCTGTGGTCCTGTGTGGTAGTCTAGATGTTTCTGTGGTCCTGTGTGGTAGTCTAGATGTTTCTGTGGTCTCTGTGTGGTAGTCTAGATGTTTCTGTGGTCCTGTGTGGTAGTCTAGATGTTTCTGTGGTCCTGTGTGGTAGTCTAGATGTTTCTGTGGTCCCTGTGTGGTAGTCTAGATGTTTCTGTGGTCCCTGTGTGGTAGTCTAGATGTTTCTGTGGTCCTGTGTGGTAGTCTAGATGTTTCTGTGGTCTCTGTGTGGTAGTCTAGATGTTTCTGTGGTCCTGTGTGGTAGTCTAGATGTTTCTGTGGTCCTGTGTGGTAGTCTAGATGTTTCTGTGGTCCTGTGTGGTAGTCTAGATGTTTCTGTGGTCTCTGTGTGGTAGTCTAGATGTTTCTGTGGTCCTGTGTGGTAGTCTAGATGTTTCTGTGGTCCTGTGTGGTAGTCTAGATGTTTCTGTGGTCCTGTGTGGTAGTCTAGATGTTTCTGTGGTCCTGTGTGGTAGTCTAGATGTTTCTGTGGTCTCTGTGTGGTAGTCTAGATGTTTCTGTGGTCCTGTGTGGTAGTCTAGATGTTTCTGTGGTCCCTGTGTGGTAGTCTAGATGTTTCTGTGGTCCCTGTGTGGTAGTCTAGATGTTTCTGTGGTCCTGTGTGGTAGTCTAGATGTTTCTGTGGTCTCTGTGTGGTAGTCTAGATGTTTCTGTGGTCCTGTGTGGTAGTCTAGATGTTTCTGTGGTCCTGTGTGGTAGTCTAGATGTTTCTGTGGTCCTGTGTGGTAGTCTAGATGTTTCTGTGGTCCTGTGTGGTAGTCTAGATGTTTCTGTGGTCCTGTGTGGTAGTCTAGATGTTTCTGTGGTCTCTGTGTGGTAGTCTAGATGTTTCTGTGGTCTCTGTGTGGTAGTCTAGATGTTTCTGTGGTCCTGTGTGGTAGATGTTTCTGTGGTCCTGTGTGGTAGTCTAGATGTTTCTGTGGTCCTGTGTGGTAGTCTAGATGTTTCTGTGGTCCCTGTGTGGTAGTCTAGATGTTTCTGTGGTCCTGTGTGGTAGTCTAGATGTTTCTGTGGTCTCTGTGTGGTAGTCTAGATGTTTCTGTGGTCCTGTGTGGTAGATGTTTCTGTGGTCCTGTGTGGTAGTCTAGATGTTTCTGTGGTCCTGTGTGGTAGTCTAGATGTTTCTGTGGTCCTGTGTGGTAGTCTAGATGTTTCTGTGGTCCTGTGTGGTAGTCTAGATGTTTCTGTGGTCCTGTGTGGTAGATGTTTCTGTGGTCCTGTGTGGTAGATGTTTCTGTGGTCTCTGTGTGGTAGTCTAGATGTTTCTGTGGTCCTGTGTGGTGGTCTAGATGTTTCTGTGGTCGCTGCCCGGAGGAGAGGAGGGAGAGAACAGTAAATAAAGGATGTAAACAGGCCAGTCTGGCCTGACTTGGTGCCATAAAAGAGGAGCTGAGCTTGGGCCCCCCTGGTGTCGGGTTTCAGCTGCTGATGGACTAAGCACTACCAGTCCTCCCGCGTTCCCTCGCCTCCCTCACCTCCCTCCCTCCCTGCCACTCTCCCTGGGCTGCCATCCTCCCTCCCTCCCTCCCTCCCTCCCTCCCTCCCTCCCTCCCTCCCTACCTTTAGGCCCCTGGAATCTGGCTGGAGCTTGGGGGGCAGGGTGTGTGTGTGCACGTGTGTGTGTGTGTGTGTGTGTGTGTGTGGGGCAGGGTGTGTGTGTGCACGTGTGAGTGTGTGTGTGTGTGTGTGTGTGTGTGTGTGTGTGTGTGTGTGTCAGCCCATTAATACTCCCCTTTAGGTGTAGACAAGGAATGCATTGACATGCTGCTCGTCCCCGACGATCACATCGCGAATGCCCGGGAGAAAAAAATATCCTCTCTCCTTCCCTCGCTCTCTCTCTCTCTCTTCCTCCCTCTTTCTCTCCCTCTACCTCTTTCTCACTCTCCCTCTTTCTCCCTATTGCAGCCTTTCTCTTGCTCTATCCGTCCCACGCCCCCTCCCCTCTCCCTCTCTCTCTCTCTCCCTCTCTCTCTCAGGTATGTAAAGCTGCCAGAGGACCAAAGAGACATCAGTGCTACCGCCCCTGGAAAACAATGGGGGGAGGGGGGGGGGGGGGGGGCGTGATTGCTGGTGAAATATTTAACCCTTTCCTGCCTCAGCAGTTACCCCTCCATGGTCCGTAGTGTCGGCCTGAGCACTGCCGCCACAGCTTCCTACTCTGCTCTCATCTCTCCTCTGCTCCCCTCTCTCCCCTCCTCTCCCCTCCTCTCCCCCCTCTCTCCACCCCCACCCCCTTCTCTCCCCTCCAACAAAGCCAGTGTGTTTCCACACAGGAAGTCCACGAGCTACCAGTAGCTGACCAGAGCCCACAGCCAATCAGTCATGCTTCTTGTTACGAGCAAAACAAGAAGGAGGCTGGAAAACCTCCCATTATCCACGCAAGGCTTCTGGCCAGGGATGACGCAACAGCGTGACATGAGATCTGTTCTAGAGCGACACGGCTCTGCCTCATCCCTGCCTCATCCCTGCCTCTCCTTCTGCCTCAGAAACCCTCACAGGGGATGATGGGAATCAATGCTATCAAGCCTACCAGTTGTAAGCAAGGCTCAGCCCAGGGGTGCCATCAACAAGCTGAACGTCTTATCATGTCAATAGTTATTGAGGGAAGAAAATGTATTATTACTGTACTGGGCCCAAGATGAGATGATTGAGCTATTCATAAAGGCATCAAGCCTGCGTCGCGCCTCGTCGTGATGGGGTCGTTGTGAAGGTTCATGGGTTTTTAAATGAACAAAGCGCCAGGCGAGGGCTGAATGATGTCTGATTGCTTCATCAAGGCCATCAAATGGAGTCTGGGAGGCGTGTGGTAGAACGCTCCGGAACAGGCCGCCTCCAGCGAGAACGGACACAGACAGACAGACAGACAGACACAGACAGACACATACAGCCCTAGTACTCCTCTAGTGTGCCCTAGTGTGCTCTGCACACTCCCTGTTTGCATCCTACCTGACGGGCCGCTCCTACCAGGTGACATGGAGAGGGTCGACGTCGGAATCGCGTAGTCTGACTACGGGGGTTCCACAAGGGTCTGTCCTGGGTCCTCTCCTGTTTTCCCTCTACACTACATCTCTGGGCTCTGTCATTCGCTCGCATGGCTTCTCCTATCACTGCTATGCTGATGACACCCAACTGGTTCTGTCATTTCCCCCTTCTGATACAGAAGTGGAGACACGCATAGCTGGGTGCTTGGCTGACATTTCGGAGTGGATGACGACACATCACCTCAAGCTCAATCTGGACAAGACTGAGCTGTTGTTCCTCCCGGGGAAGGGCTGTCCGCACCGGGACCTGGCCATCACCATTGAAGACACAGTGGTGACCCCGACTCGGACTGCGAGGAATCTGGGTGTGACCCTGGATGACCAACTGTCATTTTCCTCACATGTCACATCCGTCACACGTTCCTGCAGATTCATGCTCTACAACATCAGGAGGATTCGCCCTTTCCTCACTAATGAAACGGCGCAGGTACTCATCCAGGCCCTGGTCATCTCCCGCCTGGACTACTGCAACTCCCTCCTCGCGGGGGCACCGGCGTCAGCCATTAAACCTCTGGAACTTGTCCAGAAAGCTGCTGCTCGCCTGGTGTTCAACCACCCCAAGTTCTCCCACACAACTTCCCTTCTCCGTTCCCTACACTGGCTCCCTGTAGCGGCTCGCATCCAGTTTAAAACTCTGGCGCTAACCTACAGGGCAATGAAAGGAACAGCCCCCTCCTACCTCCAGGCCATGGTCAAACCCTACATCCCCTCCCGACCACTACGCTCTGCTACCTCAGGGCGACTGGTTGCCCCGTCACTCCGAGGCTCCTGCGGTCGATCGACACGGTCACGGCTCTTCTCTGTCCTGGCCCCGCAGTGGTGGAATGAGCTGCCCACTGATGTCAGGACAGCAGAGTCGCTGCCCATCTTTCGTCGCAGGCTCAAAACTCATCTCTTCAAGAAGTACTACAACAATCCTCCCACCTAAGCACTTATTATATTATATTGCACTGTACTTTAGATTGTGATTCTTGCACTTTGCTTCAGCACTAGATTATGCTCTTAGTCACTTGTTTGTTTTAGAAAGAAGATGCACTTGTGAGTTCTGGCAAGTAGTAGTACATTGGCTCTTCCTACGTTAAATGCAATTATTGTTAGTCGCTTTGGATAAAAGCGTCTGCTAAATGACTGTAATGTAATGTAATGTAATGTAGTAGCAGGATCAGACCCCTGGTAGGAGGAATACAGACAGATACATATAGCCCTGGTAGGAGAGACAGACACATACCACATACAGACCAGGGATAGAGAGAGAGATAGAGAGAGAGAGAGAGAGAGAGAGAGAGAGAGAGAGAGAGAGAGAGAAACCCTGCAGTGTAGGATTACCTCCTGGTGAGAGTGGGAGGATTTCGGGCTCTGAGAGACAAGTGCTGGTTAAGTGAGGCCACAGAGCAGGCAGGCAGGCAGGCAGGCAGGCAGATAGATAGATAGATAGATAGATAGATAGATAGATAGATAGATAGATAGATAGATAGATAGATAGATAGATAGATAGATAGATAGATAGATAGATAGATAGATAGATAAATAAATCGATAGATAAATAAATCGATAGATCGATAGATCTGTTAGGGTTATAATCCTGGGTTACGTATGGGTTGGTGTTGTGACCCAGATGTCCAGTGGTGTGGATTTTGGGATTCCCGTGGGTCGGAGGCAAGGGCGTAGGTTTGCGTATGGACGGTCGGGACGTGTCCCTACCAACATTTAGGGAGGCCCAAATTGTCCCTACCAACATTTAAGCAACCTTGTTCGCATTATCTTTGGAGTGCAGATTAGATCATTTAGATGGCCTTCCCATAGTTTGGAAGGATAGAATTGGCCGTACCATTTTGAGTGAGTTAATTTGCATTATGTTCGGAGTTATTACTCCGTTAACTCATGTTTGATTGGCTCATTTGGCTGAGATAGATTGTTGCATTTTCGTTGGATCTGAAGATCAGCAGCCTTACAGACAGACGCTGACAGCAAGCCATACAGTTGTGATTGACAACCGTTTAGATACATCCACCACAATGTCGCCTCCCCCTCAAAAGAGGATCAGGAGCTTTTTCTCCACAACTGTAAGTAACGTTAGCATTAGCTAGCTACTGGTAAACTAAGTATCTAACGTGAGTCATTAGCCACATGAAAACCAGCTAGGTTGGTGCTAGCTAACTTTACCTAAACTAACATCACTTGTTTTTCCATTGTGGGAAATTATCAACTGGTGATATAAGCTGGCTAGCTAGCGAACTGTTGGCTTCTATCATCCTGTATCATTAGGATTGCAGCAGCCATTACATTATTATACATTAGCGGCCCACCAGAGATTTAATTTAATGGGATATCACGGCATCCTCACAACTAATGACCGTTATAGCGCTGCAGATAAGTTCATATATGGAAGGTATTGTGCATTTTATGACTAAAGCATGAAACTTTCTGAATATGATCTATACACACCAAGGATTAATTTCAGACGTGAAACCACTTCAGGAGGGACCTTTTACGGCTGTGGCAGCCATTTTCCAAAATGGCTGCCAAAATGGTGGACGCTTCAGTCTATTTTGACTGCAGGGGGCATAAATAGTGGTGCTGTGGTGCTACAAGCATGAACATTGGGTCACTTAACAAGAAGCCACTTGAAATTTCAAGATGGCGACCATTTTTCAAGATGGCCGTCACCTTAGTGGAGTGGCAGATAAGCTCATATATAAGGTAGGCTATTGTGCATTTTATGACTAAAGCATGAAACTTTCTCTGGTGTTTCTATACACCATGTTTCTACACACCATGAAGTTTGTTTTCAGATGTGGAACCACTTCAAGAGGGACTTCTGGAACATGTCAGAGGTTGAACACATTTGCAAGGTTGCCAACTTTTCAGAAAAGCTGACATTTTTTGGGGGGGCAGCTGTCCTCACATATTTAATATTAATTTTTACCTCCGCCCTGATGACGGCACGTCCCATGGCCATATCGCCATATCTGGAGATGGGAAGTTAACAGGGACGAAGGGTTCAGAATGATGCTCTCAAGCGCTCAAAAATAACTACTAAATTAATTCATGGGCAGAGGTCTGAGCACCATTTGTAGTTGTACTGTAAGAAACATGACCATTTAAACATTTCCCAAGTTTCATAATTTCTAACCCCTCAACCTACAACAGTTTTGTCCACCAGAGGGATCTGATGAGACCTCATTGTCAACAATGCGGTAAACACACTAGCATGACCCAAGACATGGTTCAATATGTGCAGGTTTATTTGGCGATATTGAAATGTCAACTATTATTTAAAAAAAAAAACGAAAAAATAATATTCACATACTCGTATTGTTCAGTTTGTAACCCGTTTTAATTACATTTCCATGTCAATATTATAAAAAATAAAATAAAATTTAGTCTTTAAATACTCGTGTTGTTCAGATTTTAACACTTTTGAATTTTTACCACTCTTCAAATATATTTATTGCCACAAGAATTATCCCAGATTTCAATAATAATCAAGACTACAAGACTAGATGACATTCATCAACACCGTGGCATAAATCTTACAAGGATAAAAAGAACTTAGAATACTGAATAGCAGTAGTGGGATTATACCATCCTGCTCAGGGTTAAAGAACTAGTTACATATACTGCAACCGTTTTTGTTTTACTATGCCATAGGTCTCCTGAGCTGAGTGCTCCTTGTTGTACTGGCCTGTGGCCTTCTTTAAGGCCTTGATGAGCGCTGGGGAGGGCTCCCACTTGAAGCATGGCTCCAGGATAGCCATCTTGATGGTCATGATTGAGGACAGGGTTCCATCTAGGGCCAACCCTGTTTGGCTTTCACTCTCGTTTTTCTGACCACCGCTTGGGTATTTGCGCTTCATTTTTAGTTTTTACCGGCAACGCAATATATGTAGGCTACTGAATTTTAAATTAGCAATGCTTCCCGCTTTGTTTTGAATGCTGCCCAGCCTGCCAATGAGCATTTATGATCAGCCGACTAGCCCTATCACAGATGAGCAAATAATTATTAGAATGATAGCCTACACTTGACGGGGTGCCTTGCAACATATAATGGAAGGGGGCTCGCCCTCTGTGTCCTGTCCCCGTTACGACTTTGGAAATCTAAGAGGCTACAAAATGTAAAGAAAAAAAAATCTAGTGGGGCCTCCTAAACTCCGGGGCTCCCCGCACCGGGGGAGGTGTGGGGGCCTCCGGTACGCCAGTGGTTGTGCAACATATGATGCTGACGCCCGGAGAAAACATTTCTGTTGAAAAGGAGTTTTCACAAGTTGCAGTAGATGTCCTCAAAGATAAGGAAAGGGTAGAGCCAATGAGTAACCTCAACTCCCAACTGAAATCATACGTGCGGTAACCGCTACATTGACATACTTCCTTTTTCAGTACGGCGGCCGTCAAACTAAAAACACACCACTGCATTTATGCCTACAAAGTGAAAAAACGAGTTGATGATGACCCAAATGTGTTCGTGAACTCTGTGAACTCTGACAAGTTCCATAAGTCCCTCTTGAAGTGGTTCCACATCTGAAAACAGACTTCATGATGTGTAGAAACACGGTGTTTAGAAACACTGGAGAAAGTTTCATGCTTTAGTCATAAAATGCACAATACTTATCTGCCGCACTATAACTGTTCCACTAAGGTGGCACCCATCTTGAAAAATGGTCGCCATCTTGAAATTTCAAGTGGCTTCTTGTCAAGTGACCCATGGAGACAGCACATCACAATTTTCATGCTTGTATCACCACAGCACCACTATATATGCCCCCTGCAGTCAAAATAGACTGAAGCGCCCACCATTTTGATGGACATTTTGGAAAATGGCTGCAAAACCCGTAAAAGGTCCCTCCTGAAGTGGTTCTACATTTGAAAAGAATCATTGGGGTGTATAGATCATATGCTGAACGTTTCATGCTTTAGTCATAAAATGCACAATTGTTTGGTTAATCTGCAGCACTATTAGTGTCAGCATACTAGTCGATGGGCTAGCTAGCTATAGCTTTGTCAAACCCAGTCTGTGCTAGACGTGATGCTAATTTTCGCCATATTAAATTCCCATTAACTTATGCTAAAAAACATCAGTGATATTAAAGTCGGAAGTTTTGATTTAAAAATAAATACATTATTTTAGCCTGACAGGGGTTCTTGTTACAATTATAGGGGAAACTGAGTGCTCATAAGGTAATGTTATCTAGAGGCTAGCCAGCCTGTGAGAGCCGTTAAAGGTATAATATGTTATATGTGGATTATTTCCCCCATCTAGTGTCTAAAGATAAGAACTGCAACAACACAATGTATTGGTTGCCAAAATGCCAGAGAATGCACTGTTTCAGTCATACTGTGATAAGATCTTCACTCCGAGAGGAACATAACATTAGTCTAATCAGTAATCACAATCAAGTATTTCAGAGTGCCATGTAATAAGTTACGTTAGATGCTGTAGTGTGGAGATAACGTTAGGTCTGGCTATGCAGATTCCAAGAAAGATAACGATAGCTAGTTAGCTAGATTACCGGTCTAGTAGAAAAGTAGCCATGTCACCATGCGACTTTATCCCATGAAACTCCATAAACTCCGTCCAACGAGCAAAGGCTGGCCCGATATTTGTCCGACTTTTGCTCCTTCTTTGGTCACTGAGCTTTTGAGATTCATATCGCACGGTTTGCCAAGGCTCAGGCAGAGAAGCAGGACGACGAAACTCGTCCATTTTACTAAACGTTTAGCTGAAAAGAGCGAGCGGAAGTGGACAGAAAAGCTGCCGTTTTATAGTCGTGCACACCCTTGATGCTCTATCTATAATGCTGCTAATTCATGGAAGTATAACGTTAGCTGGCTACTGCTAATCTCACAGTGGTGAAGCTAGAATAGTACCTGGCAACCCAGCGCGCAGTACCAACGCTGTAATACTATTGGCTGGTATGATATCAACAGAGTGTCATTGTCGGCCGTCAAAATTTCATAATGTAATAATTTAAGAGAAAATGGTGTTGGAAAAGCAATACTTTTACTCTGCGGCCTTCGCAAAGCCCTATGGATGTATTTTTTTTTTTTAAATGTTTATTTTAATCCACATATAACATATTATACCTTTAACGTTACTTTTATGAGGGCTCAAGTCTGTTTTTCTGTTTTACAAGCCCGTCCCTGTGTAGCCTGTTTTCTTACAGTTTTTAGCTAACGTATACTTGCTAACTAGAATCTCATAATTTTCCTCTCACTATATTGGCCGGAGGGTCATTTAAATAAAGTAGTGTATGTTGAAATACATGTGATTTCTTTTTTCCAACTATGGTATCGAATTGGGTATCCAGGATTGTGGAATTTCTCAATTGGTATTGCCTACTGAATGTCTGGTATTTTGTGACTCCCCTAATGGACAGATATATCAATTTATGAGTTGAATGTCAGTCTAAAAATCCAATGAAAATCTCAATTTTTATCAAATCATTTTTATATATAAAACACAGCAGCAGTCGAGAGAGAGAGAGTGGAGGGATGCAGCAGCAACTGAGAGAGAAAGAGAGAAAGAGAGTGGAGGGATGCAGCAGCAACGAAGAGAGAGAGTGTGGAGGGACGCAGCAGCAACCGAGAAAGAGAGAGAGAGAGAGAGTGGAGGGACGCAGCAGCATTCGAGAGAGAGAGAGAGGAGCGACGCAGCAGCAACCGAGAGAGAGAGAGTGGAGGGACGCAGCAGCAGAAGCAACCGTCATAAATATATGCATATTTAAAGGAGAAGGCTCTTTTTCGACAACCTGGACCTTATTTACGGCATACTGTATTATAAGATGTTTGACTCACCAAGATCATATTAAAGAGGCATGTGAAAACCACAACAATCCCTCACCCTATGGAAGCACAACTAGCAATTCATAAAAATAGATTGATGAAAACAACCGTTTCGCAGCAGAAGATAAATTTTTTAGAAGCTGCATTCTCGGTACCCCGTCCGCTGCCATCACATGGATATACTTGGCTCGCGCTGGATTTTAAATTTCTTCTACAGGCCTCCAAATTACACCAAAGAGCCTTCTCCTTTCCTCTCCCTCTCCTCGTCCCCAGCAAAAATTGTGTATGCAGACTACACTGTTGTATGGTCCCTACCAATGTTGAAACCAAACCTACGCCCTTGGTCGGAGGTCAATTTCACTATTCCTCACGTGATTGGGACGGGAGTGTGAATCATAATTAACAAACCAGAAAATGTTAACGCACTTTTGTTCCTTCATAGTAGTATACTGTAATGGTGGGGTATTAACTGGGAATGTTATAAGTTATGCCTACAGTGTGTTCGGACGTTACCTTCTGTTCGCTGCGGCCGACAATAAAAGCGGACTCAGCTGAGTTTCAGTCTCACTCGTCCTTTTCCTGTTAGCCGTCCATGACGCAGCGCTACAATATGAACGATGAAACTACATTTCCACTAGGGATGCACCGATGCATCGGCCGAACATCGGCATCGGCCGATGTTGGCCTTGTTGACTGCCATCGGCCCATCGGCAAATAAAATGGCATTCACCGATGGTAGTGGCCGATGTTATGTTGCAACAATTACGGCTTTTTTTGTTGCAAAACGTAGCCTACCCAGCTGCAGATTCGGAGGAGATCCGTGACGTAACGCCGCAAACGCACGTGTAGTTTGCTTTCAAATTAAAGTGAAATAAAAATTGCCGTTTTGGAACCAAACACTTCATTTCTTTGTTTCCCTGGCACAAAAGGGGGAATAAAAATAAAATAAAATAAACATCGGCCATCGGCATCGCCCATCTGCCGGATTGTTATTTTTAACATCAGCATCGGCATCGGCCCAGAATTTTGCAATCGGTGCATCCCTAATTTTCACAGGTGAACTGTCCTTTACTGCCAAGTGCCATCTTAACTTACTGGCCAAATGGTGTGACTGAATACAAAACTACAGAAGAACATAACGGGAGTGGGAGTCCTTCTTGACATTTCTTCGGGATTGGGACGGGACAGGACTTTTTTGGGAGTGGCACGAGACAGGAGTGAAAATCCACTCCCGTGTCACCCTCTAGTGTGGGGTGAGTGTAAGAGTGAAACGTGGAGAAGGTGAAACTCACTCCTCAAAGGAACGCTCACACTCCCTCCAAGAGAGACGTCCCTATACTATCCATTATATCTGTATTTTTTGTGCGATTTGTATTTTTATCTCCACTGTGAAGCACTCTGTGCACTGGTACAGTGAAGAACACTATAGAAATAAAGTTTTATTTACTTATTTGCTTACAATTTTTCAGGATGATTGATCTAGGAAAGCAGTTTTGTATTGTTATTATTTTTGTTTATATGTGTGATATTTATTCTCTCGAGTAGCATGTGGAAGGGAACTAAAGCACAAATAAAGTTGAATCAAATTGACCCGGTACCATGCTATGGAAAAACGCCATATAATGCGCAAATTAGCACTTTGCCCGAGTGCAGTCTAGTTTATTTTTCAAATGCTTTACAAAAGTCAAATATCTATTCATGAAACAGTCATTCCATTGCGCTCTGCTTAATTGTATTAAAATGTTTAAAATTTAGATATTAGGCTACCTTTGATGGTTAATATCAATGTTCTAGTTTTAGCCTACTGAAACATTACAGGTTATTAGGCTAGCCTACTCTTCTTCAATTAAACAAAATAAATCATATCTAGATATTTGTTAAGTAATAAGCTATAAAGACAGGCTAAACTACTCAGTTGCCCTGTGAAACAAGTGCAAATTGGCTGCAGCTGAGTGGTTGGGAATCTCCATTTTACACTAGTCTTTTAGTTGGTTGCAAAACCACCGTCTAGTCGTCAGTGAAAATAATCGCTGCGCACATCCCTAGTTACAAAAGTTCAAAATACATGACCAGAGATTTTATGTTTCGCATTTTTTTTGCATTACTGTACCGAAAATGAACCAAACTGTGAAAGCCATGATAAAATAAACCCAAATACTCAGGTAGCAAACAATCTAGCAAGTGTACAATCCCCAAGTAGAAGGCAAAAGATGAACAACAAGGGAATAACTGCCGCATTGCTCAGCTTGTCACCGGTAGATATAAACTATGCAAGGCTACACGTAGGGGTTGAGAACAAATAGTATTCGGTATTTGTTCGTTCACACCAAAGAGTATTCAAAGCCTGTAAAATGGTATTCGGGACAGCTCTAGTACAGAACTGTGATTTTTGTGTACCCTTACACCCCTAGCTAGCTAGTTAGCGAACACCAACCCTGTACAAACCTGTGGCTAAGTGTTCACTTCTGCATCAAGTGGCGCAAAAGAAACAAATCCAGGCACCTCTCTGTGTGTGCTGTGCAATATGAGTAACAAGCAGTAAAATAACTACTAAACACCTCAAACTCTGATCTCTGTGGATTTAGAGAGTAGATGGCTTCCTGAGTGTACTAGACTATACTTTTACTAAGACACAAAACATCATTTTTTGTATGAAGCAAAATTAATTGAGTCAGTGCCCCTCTGGTGGTGGGCTCTGGTAAAACATGTGCAGGATTCACGCACATACAGGTGTTGATCTAAAGTCCCGTCCCTTTGACTTTGTCAGGGTGTGGGACAAAAACAGCTATTTAACTCGCTATTGGTTAATAGGCTAGAAGTTACTAATGGTTAATAGGCTAGCTAATGGTTACTATGTCCTGACAGACCAGTCAGCCTGGTACACAACAACACAGGAAGTTAGACATTAACAGAGGTATGCACCAACACCACTGCTCTGAGAATAAAATACTATAGTACTACAGTTTTCATTCAGAGACTCAAACACTGCCCCCCTCCACCTTACTGGAGCTGATCAATATTTACTTTATTTACAGGAGAAACTCGGTGTATGAGCGTTCTTTAATGTTTGTGTTCCTATCCAGCGGCTTCAAACCCTGTAAATGATTAATCAATGGCCTTCCATTTGAACCTCATAAGCACACACACACACACACACACACACACACACACACACACACACACACACACACACACACACCACTGAGGGTGATATTACTGTATCTTCAACAAGGTTGCCCTCCACCTCTCATCAATTGCAGTGCTCCCTTCAAACTGACCCATAAACTAATTTAAAACGGTCAAACACTGATTAGGATAGAGTATGTAAATATAAGAGCAGAAAACTGCAAAAAGATGGTCTGTTAAGAAAACGGACACACACACACACACTCGCGCACACACACTAGGAAACAAAAAATCACATCACATCCTGAGATAAAGAAGGACAGTAAATCAGTGTACTTCCGAAGGTCAAAGGTTAAGAGGTTAGAAGCCAAAGGGATGGCTGTTACACTGCCAATATGAATCATGTCCCCGGGAGACAGAAGCAACTGAGCTCTCTCTCCAGACTACTCTTAGACCAGACTCATTTTAGACCAGACTATTCCTACACAAGACTACTCCTAGACCAGTCTCATCCCAGACTAATTCTAGACCAGACTATTCCTACACCAGGCTACTCCTAGATAGGGCTGTAGGATTGTATCGATACAACGATGCATCGCGGTACATAGTCTCGCGATACTGTATCGATCTTTCAGCCCGGAGTATCGATACAGCCGGGCGCTGTAAAATTTTTAAAAAAAAATATATATATATATATATATAAAAAAAAATCCAGTTTAAAAAGCATATTCTACAATATTAAGTTAAAAAAGCATACATATAAATAATTTTGAAAAACCATAAATACTACAATGTTGACAGTTTAAAAAGCATGGATATCAAATGTAAAATATTTATTAGCTAGCTCTCTGTCCAGTCATTGAGTTTGAGTTATCTATATAGTGCATTTGAGCCATTCAGTTTTCAGTCTTGAACACTTAAAATCTTTCAGTAAATGATGTGTGTATCGCAATACGTATCGTATCGTATCGTATTGTATCGTGACCTCTGTATCGTGATACGTATCGAATCGTGACCTGTGTATCGTGATGCGTATCGTATCGCGAAATCCAAGATGATATACAGCCCTACTCCTAGACCAGGATAATCCCAGACTAATTCTAGACCAGATTACTCCTAGACCAGGCTAATGCCAGACTAATTCTAGACCAGACTACTCCTACACCAGGCTACTCCTAGGACAGGCTTATCACAGACTAATTCTAGACCAGACTACTCCTAGACCAGGCTAATCCCAGACTACTCCTAGACCAGGCTAATCCCAGACTAGTTCTAGACAAGACTACTCCTAGACCAGACTACTCCTAGACCAGGCTAATCCCAGACTACTCCTAGACCAGGCTAATCCCAGACTAGTTCTAGACAAGACTACTCCTAGACCAGACTACTCCTAGACCAGGCTAATCCCAGACTACAACTAGACCAGGCTAATCCCAGACTACAACTAGACCAGGCTAATCCCAGACTACTCCTAGACCAGGCTAATACCAGACTAATTCTAGACCAGACTACTCCTAGACCAGACTAAACCCAGACTACTCCTAGACCAGGCTAATCCATGCCTAATTCTAGACCAGACTAATCCCAGACTACTCCTAGACCAGGCTAATCCATGACTAATTCTAGACCAGACTAATCCTAGACCAGACTAATCCCAGACTACTTTTAGACCAGACTGCTCCTAGACCAGACTACTCCTAGACCAGACTACTCCTAGACCAGACTACTCCTAGACCAGACTAATACCAGACTACTCCTAGACCAGACTACTCCTAGACCAGACTACTCCTAGACCAGACTAATACCAGACTACTCCTAGACCAGACTACTCCTAGACCAGACTACTCCTAGACCAGACTAATCCCAGACTACTCCTAGACCAGGCTAATCCCAGACTACTCCTAGACCAGACTACTCCTAGACCAGACTACTCCTAGACCAGACTACTCCTAGACCAGGCTAATCCCAGACTACTACCAGACTACTCCTAGACCAGACTACTCCTAGACCAGACTACTCCTAGACCAGACTAAACCCAGACTACTCCTAGACCAGACTACTCCTAGACCAGACTACTCCTAGACCAGACTACTCCTAGACCAGACTAATACCAGACTACTCCTAGACCAGACTAATACCAGACTGCTCCTAGACCAGACTACTCCTAGACCAGACTACTCCTAGACCAGACTACTCCTAGACCAGACTAATACCAGACTACTCCTAGACCAGACTAATACCAGACTACTCCTAGACCAGACTAATACCAGACTACTCCTAGACCAGACTACTCCTAGACCAGACTACTCCTAGACCAGACTAATCCCAGACTACTCCTAGACCAGACTACTCCTAGACCAGACTACTCCTAGACCAGACTACTCCTAGACCAGACTAATACCAGACTACTCCTAGACCAGACTAATACCAGACTGCTCCTAGACCAGACTACTCCTAGACCAGACTACTCCTAGACCAGACTACTCCTAGACCAGACTAATTCTAGACCAGACTGCTCCTAGACCAGACTAATCCCAGACTACTCCTAGACCAGACTACTCCTAGACCAGACTACTCCTAGACCAGACTACTCCTAGACCAGACTAATCCTAGATCAGACTAATCCCAGACTACTCCTAGACCAGACTACTCCTAGATCAGACTAATCCTAGATCAGACTAATCCCAGACTACTCCTAGACCAGACTACTCCTAGACCAGACTACTCCTAGACCAGACTAATTCTAGACCAGACTACTCCTAGACCAGACTAATCCCAGACTACTCCTAGACCAGACTACTCCTAGACCAGACTACTCCTAGACCAGACTAATCCTAGATCAGACTAATCCCAGATTACTCCTAGACCAGACTACTCCTAGATCAGACTAATCCTAGATCAGACTAATCCCAGACTACTCCTAGACCAGACTACTCCTAGACCAGACTACTCCTAGACCCAGACCAGACCAGATAATACAGTACTTCTCAGTATTATTACTCACACACACCTTTGGATTATATAGGCAAGTGGAGGAAAAACTCGCACATAAACCAGTCTTAAATTAGACAGCAGAGGCAAGCCTAGAAGAAAAACAGGCTTGGATTAGATCAGCAAACCCAGGAAAACACAATATCCAATCAATATAGAGCCAGGTAGCACAGTATCCAATCTCTTCTTCCGGGATGTGCTGCTACCAATACCAATATCTAGACAGATTTAGTTTTGGGCCATAAATGTAATTGCATCACATCATAGTAGGGGAGAGCGGGAGATTTGTGCCATTGATTGATTGACAGATTTGATGTTCAAGGTTTCATGATTATTGTGTCTGGACAATTACAGACAAGTTTTAAAAAATCGCATGTGTTAGTGCTTTAGGAAGCTGCAATATGAGACTATACTGTTAGCATGATGTTGGCTCTTAACTGCTGGATGATACAATATTCTTATTGTGGAGTAATTTGTGCCAAAAGGCCTGGGTTAAATTGTGCCATTTCCCCCCCCAAGTATGTCTATGGGGGGGTGGTCTTCATGGTGTCACATGATTTGCAATACAAGCTTAGCCACTATGCCAAATGGCTTCAATACCCAGAGCTGTTCCTGGGGGCTTGATTTGAATAGAGCAGTGATAGAGGTACAGAATGGGACGTCCATAGCCAGTGGCAAGGGACATAAAGATCTGCAAAGTGATACATTGAGAATAGAGAGAACAGGACATGCTAATTAAGTATGTACATAACTCTCTACATACGTCTGGGAAGTTCCTAACCCTGAGTCAAGCTCTATTGTACTTTATACTGTAGGCTAGGCCTTGATGAAGAAATGTGTCTTTACAGTTGTCTTAATAATAAAAATAAAACCTTTAAGTAATTTGGTATTGAATTGGTCTTGCTTCGATATAACATTATATGAGGTGAAAATGTTCTGTTTTACTGCAACGGCGCAATTTACCCGCACTTATCATCTCCCATGGTACAACTTACCCCTCATCAGAAAAAGTTGTGCCAAGAGACCACTTTTTGGGGAAAGTCATATTTTGAAAACTGTTTATTTTGGATCCAAAGTAATTCATCATCATCATCATCATCACATCACATTACTTTGGATCCAAAGTAATTATTCCCAGAAATGCACCACATTCTGAAATATATGTACATATTTTAGTTGAAGACTTTACTGTCATGCCCTCAATTTAAATACGCCTCAAATAAGAACCGGCACAACTCACCCCGCTCTCCTCTAAG
Source organism: Borostomias antarcticus (assembly GCF_949987555.1). NCBI lineage: Eukaryota > Metazoa > Chordata > Actinopteri > Stomiiformes > Stomiidae > Borostomias > Borostomias antarcticus. The sequence goes on from NW_028175942.1 coordinate 490,852, forward strand.
CTAACCTAACCTACTAGCAGAACAATATTGTAGTAATGTAAGGTATGGTGTCTTGCTTGCTCTCTCCTCTCTTTCTCAGACTCTCTCTCTGTCTCTAAAGGACTGTCTTTCACCGCCAGCGAAAGTCACTTAATCAGAGATCTAATCTCATCAGTATAACTGAGGTGAATGAGTGGAAGACTTCTGGGTTCCCTTTTTATGAATGGTGGAGTAGGACCTGTAACGAAAGGGCTCTTCAGGTCACACACCATAAACACAACTATCTAACTGAATAAAACACATTAGCATCAGCATCATTTACCAATTTGGCAATGTTTTGACTCAGATCAAACCTACATAATCCAATCTGCATATTAGTGGTGCTGTTATGGGTGTTGGGCTACAGGGGGAGTATCTGGGGGTGTCTGAGGCAGGGACATCCCTCACTCAACCCCTGTCCTAGGGGTGTCTGAGGCAGGGACATCCCTCACTCAACCCCTGTCCTAGGGGTGTCTGGGGCAGGGACATCCCTCACTCAACCCCTGTCCTGGGGGTGTCTGAGGCAGGGACATCCCTCACTCAACCCCTGTCCTAGGGGTGTCTGAGGCAGGGACATCCCTCACCCAACCCCTGTCCTAGGGGTGTCTGAGGTGGGGACATCCCTCACTCAACCCCTGTCCTGGGGGTGTCTGGGGCAGGGACATCCCTCACTCAACCCCTGTCCTAGGGGTGTCTGAGGTGGGGACATCCCTCACTCAACCCCTGTCCTGGGGGTGTCTGAGGCAGGGACATCCCTCACCCAACCCCTGTCCTAGGGGTGTCTGAGGTGGGGACATCCCTCACCCAACCCCTGTCCTAGGGGTGTCTGAGGTGGGGACATCCCTCACTCAACCCCTGTCCTGGGGGTGTCTGGGGCAGGGACATCCCTCACTCAACCCCTGTCCTAGGGGTGTCTGAGGCAGGGACATCCCTCACCCAACCCCTGTCCTGGGGGTGTCTGGGGCAGGGACATCCTCCTCCTCCCAGCCCCTGTCCAGCCCTGGCCAGACTGGGCCCCCTGGGCGATGGACGTGGGGCCTCACATTCAGGGAACAGACCTGTCCATCATATAGAACAAAGGGCCGCCTAACATTTGAAAAGGACGAGAGGGACAGCCTTGACATTTAATATGGACAAATATTCCCCTCAGCAGGCAATAACTGCTGTCTTTTTCCTCCATTTTGGAGGCCATAACTGTCATCCCAGCCATTCACAGAGCAGGACGCTGACCATACAGACATTCACACACACACTGTCCGCTTCAGAGCAGGACGCTGACCATACAGACATTCACACACACACTGTCCGCTTCAGAGCAGGACGCTGACCATACAGACATTCACACACACACTGTCCGCTTCAGAGCAGGACGCTGACCATACAGACATTCACACACACACTGTCCGCTTCAGAGCAGGACGCTGACCATACAGACATTCACACACACACTGTCCGCTTCAGAGCAGGACGCTGACCATACAGACATTCACACACACACTGTCCGCTTCAGGCAGTGACTGATGGTAATTCGGGCATGAATGACATGAACTACACGCAGCTAAACGTGAAGCTTTTATAACAATATTTAGCAGGTATTATACAAATATCACGTGTCACTTAATTTGCATGGTTAAGATAAAAAAAAATGTATAGTCGTTTAATTGCTTTTAAAGATGCAATGGAAAAAATAAGAGGATTTAAATGATGTAAAGTAGCCTATTAGAAGTAGCATACGCAAAGAGAAAGGCGCTTACATCAAAACACTAATCATGCAGATTAAAAGTAAATCCACACAATGTGGGCCTGGAGGAATGCATGCGTTGTTTATTGGCTTTAGTATTGTGAGTGAAGCGTGGAAGTATATCTGATATCTTTCACATCTTTTCGCTGCCAAGGATAGGCTACGCAAAGAGTGAGTTGCACTGCAAAACAAGGTCGACACTGACCACAATAAACGAGGCTACAGCACGTGGCTACTGTACAATATCACATTGTTATGATACTAAGCTCATAGCTCACAGTGTTTAAACCTCTACTCTCAACAACGCATGCCGTGCAAAACCCTCTGAAAGCGGACCAGCACATTCGCGCCCCTGCACATTTTGGACAGTACAAATGTCTCAAATGCCAATGACATACACAAGGCTACATAAAACATGTTAACGGAGAACGGAGCTCCTAAAAGTGGTTTAGACGCAGGAGAATATGAGACGGTCAACTTCATGGCTATCAGGGAGCTGGATGGTGCGTCTAGTTGCAGACACTCATTTTGGCAACTGCTCAATGGAAACGGTAAATGCGACCTCCGTCCTCTCCTACAAGGTGTTCCCAGCAGCGGAGCCTCAAATCAAAGGAAACACTCACCCATTAAAGCGTTTAGGAATAGTATCCCCAAAAAGCATGGAACAAGGCAGCACCTTCTGGTCGCCATTTAGGCTAATCACTTTGTAAAGAATCCGATACTTGAAGAATGCAGCGTGAGTCAAAAGAAGATGGGAAAATGCATTTATCCAACTAGATCTTCATGATCGGAGCTACAACAATTGGTGGTTCGCTGGGGTCGAACATGCTTGCGCCATTTTGCACATTTATCAGGAATCTGTCAGCATCTCGCGCTCTCTCCTCCTCTGTATCCCAAAGCCCCGGTCTCTCTCTCTATGCCCCTCTCCTCCCCTCGCTCTCTCTCTCTCTCTCTCTCTCTCTCACACACACACACACACACACACACACACACACACACACACACACACACACACACACACACACACACACACACACACAGCTATTCACGCTCTATCCTTTACCATAACCCCCTTTCCCCTCCCCATTCGCCGATTCTTTGCTCTGGGAACAAAAGAGCCTGGACCGCTGCGCTCCTCAGAAGACATGCGAGTCGCACGGAGCCGGTTCCTCTCGGTTAGACTGTTAGAAATTGTATAGGTATCGTGTCATTGTGGTCAAACGGATCATTAGCCGTGGAAGATATTACATTGGATTCTAGCATAACATTTAATTGGATATTTCGTTATTCCAAGGGTTTGTCAGGCATAGTAATAGCTAAATGAAACAACCACAAATTAAATCAAATGATATATGGAAAAATGGGAAACGATGGGCAATAAACCTTGTGAAGTCTACGCTCCACATCACCCGTGGTCCGTCCAGCAGAGCACGCTAGGTCGACCGAGCCTACAGGACAGGGCAGGGGGGACATCTAGCGGTAGAGGGGGCATTGCGTTGTTACAACTAGGGAATAGCCTAGCCTACCCTGCAATCATGGCAATAGTCCTAAACCTTTTGTCTATGTTCAATGTATTTATAAAAATAAAAAGGTTAAACCAATGCCTGCATGTTTTGGGGGCGATCAGAACGTGTGACGGGGGTGGGCAGATCCAAAGCAGAAATAAAGCCACATGTGAGGTACAGATGTGTTATGTTTGGTTTGACTCTACCTCCCCCTTGTGGCAATTTGCTTAAACTATCGGGTGCACCTGACCTGTCTACACGATAGGATATGCAAACTCAAGACTACCTGTGAATTTCAGTCTTGTGGATATTGTGTGGTGTGTGATTAATCGTGATAGTGGACATAAGGTAACTTTCCTCTGTCTTTAATCTGCTGTATATTTGAAATAATGTTGGCTCTAAATCTTTGAAATTGAACTAGAACTTAAAGGACAATGCTCGTTTTTGACAACCTGGACCTTATTTACGACATATTATAAGACGTTTGACTCACCGAGATCACTTTGGTGTAGTTCGGAGGCCTGTAGAAGAAATGTAAAATCCAGCGCGAGCCAGTATATCCATGTAATGGCGGTGGTGGGGGCACTGAGAATGCAGTTTCTAAAAATCTATTTTCTGCCGCGAAACGGTTGTTTTCATCAATCTGTCTTGATGAATCGCTAGTTGTGCTTACATAGAGCATAACTGTTGTGGTTTTCACATGCCATGATCTTTCGAAACGTCTTTCGAAACGAAATAGCTTCCTCACTTGCTCCAGCACTAATGCGCACAGCGCGCAATCATTGCTCCAGCACGCTGTGCGCATGCGTGCTGGAGCAAGTGAGGAAGCTATTTCGTTTCTAAAGACGTTTCGAAAGATCATGGCATGTGAAAACCACAACAGTTATGCTCTATGTAAGCACAACTAGCGATTCATCAAGACAGATTGATGAAAATAACCGTTTCGCGGCAGAACCATTTCAGTCGCTGTACAACGAGCAGCGCTGAAATTGAACTCTGAATCTCCGCGAATATCAACGTTCGTCAACAGTCTACCATCACTGTTTTAACAGGAGCGGAGGCGCGCTACACCCTGCATCAAACCGAGCGACCATCTTCCCTTCTTCAAGCCAAACAAAGCCTCTGGACGCATCGCTTTCCAACACACTACCCGTAAGGTTACCATCCAGCATCCTCTTTTGATGTGGTGTGATGCCATGTGTTGTTTAAGCTTAGAGGATTTAGGATAGGCTGTGATAATCTATGACATCATTTGTTTCATTTCTACTGTTTTCATATTGACACATTTTGTTTTTCCATCTATTATTGAACTGTTTTCATATTATTTTTTATAATTGATTAGAATAACTTCAATAAATATTATTAAGCTTTGATCACATCCTAGCGTCATCACATGATCATTAGGTCACTTGATTGAGTCAAGACCTTTTATTGTGTGTCTGTGTATTTAATAAAGCATTTCCAAAAAGTTTGAGTCATGGATTGTGTATTACCTAATACTGTTAAGTGCTACATTTAGTCGTTCCGATATTATTATTGGCTTTCAGGTCTGCCTACACTTAGCCTATTTAAGAACCATGGTACAGTTTACTTCTAAAGGCCAATACTCAACTGTGCTGATCATATATTCATATTAATAATATATATCAAGATCATATAGTACAGGCAGGCCTATTAACACAGCTATTTATTTATTGACAACACTTAATGCTACCTGCTGACTCAATCAATATGTCCAGATAAGCCACTTGGTCTAGCTGTCTGTACACCCATCAGCCCAAAGGCTAGGCTAGACCTGGTCTAGTTCATGGATGCCTGGATGCTACCCTTGAATATACCACCTGGGAGAACAGAATACACTATTCACTCTTTGGAGTTGAAACAATTGTGACCTTTTTAAACCCTCAAAGGTGCCTTGGTCAAATTAGCCCGCTTGGTCAAATTAGCCCCTTTGGTTAAATTAGCCCGCTTGGGGGCTGAAGCTAGAGTCTAGGCATTTTCAAGCATGCGTGTTTCAACAATTCCTTCACGGACCTCAGTGAATCAGTCCTGACATTCACTCATGTAGGCTGGCCTCCACGGGCCCAGCAAAAAAACAACAACTAGATAATATCTAAGACACCGAGGATCTTAGAGCAAGTAGGCTACAAATAATTTAGATTGACTCACCGTCAGGCATTTATTTACAAAACGTACCATGCAGGAAGGGCAGGAACAGGAAACGGTATTACCATTTACCAGGTCATCTAGCTGAATCAGCAAGGCCAGCCCAAGCTTTTTGGGAGCCCTAAATAAAAATGATATATGCCGCCCCCCCGCAACCAAAAAATGAAATAATAAAATAAAATGTTTTGGTTGAAAACCATGTTCGGGGTTATGCACATATTTACCAACCTTGAGATCTTAAAAATAGGGAGGATTACTAAACAAAATCAGGGGAACCCGAACCCAAAGGTTCCAAGGTGAATTATGCCCCCTTGGTGTCCACACACATATGAAAGGATTTCACATGAAGACAACTCAAAATCTCCCCTATAAACTTTAAGCAACCGCATTCACATAAAAACTGATTTGAGGCCCTGTCACACTGGTTAAAGGAAAATGCTCGTTTTTGACAACCTGGACCTTATTTACGACATATTATAAGAAGTTTGACTCACCGAGATCACTTTTGTGTTGTTCGGAGGCCTGTAGAAGAAATTTAAAATCCAGCGCGAGCCAGTATATCCATGTAATGGCGGCGGACGGGGCAACGGGAATGCAGTTTCTCAAAATCCATTTTCGGCCGCTAAACGGTTGTTTTCATCAATCAGATTGGATGAATCGACAGTTGAGATTCCTCAACGCGAGGCATTGTTTCGGTTTTCAAATACGGGGTCTGTAGCCTCTGTAATATGATCTTTACACGCCTTTCCCCACTTGCTCCAGCACGCATGCGCACAGGCCAGCGCGCAGACTGGCTATTCTCCGGCTCACATTCTCTGCTCGTAGACCATCATCGGTCCATCTCTCGTGCAAAGTTGCAAACTTGAAAGCTAGCGGACTGTTCCGGACTGGGGCATAGGCAGTCTGCAGACAGCGGACTGATGGAGAGAACTTCATCAGAATAACAGTCTTCCCATCAGAATAACAGTCTTCCCATCAGAATAACAGTCTTCCCATTAGAATAACAGTCTTCCCATCAGAATAACAGTCTTCCCATCAGAATAACAGTCTCCCCATCAGAATAACAGTCTTCCCATCAGAATAACAGTCTCTCAAATCGGTCTAGACCATAGCGCCAGCTTGGCCCTCGAGTGCTTCAGCATGTGTATCTTCAGGTTCTTCCGGATCCTGTAGCGTTTCCCGCAGAGGACGCAGCGGTACGGTTTCTCCCCCGTGTGGAACCTGTCGTGGTTCCTCAGCTTGACGACGCTGCGGAACCGTTTGCCGCAGCGCTCGCAGCCGTGGGGCCTCTCACCGCTGTGGATCTGCAGGTGCAGCTTCAGGCTCCTCTTCAGGGCGAAGGCGTGGTGGCACTGGGCGCAGGCGTGGGGCCTCTCACCGCTGTGGATCTGCAGGTGCAGCTTCAGGCTCCTCTTCAGGGCGAAGGCGTGGTGGCACTGGGCGCAGGCGTGGGGCCTCTCACCGCTGTGGATCTGCAGGTGCAGCTTCAGGCTCCTCTTCAGGGCGAAGGCGCGGTGGCACTGGGCGCAGGCGTGCGGCCGCTCGCCCATGTGGAAGAGGCGGTGGCGGCGCAGCGTCCGCTTGTTGCGTAAGAGCTTGCCGCAGAGGCGGCAGACGAGGCAGCGGCGGCGGCGGCGGCGGAGGACGTGCCGTATGTCCGCCAGCCGGACGGAGCACGGACGCATTTTGTGTCCTTGCAATGGTTTACGTGAGGTCACTGAGGTAAGAGGCTGTGTATCTTGTTCACTCAAGTGTTCAGCAAGCGAGGTTAAGGTCAGTTCGTCCTTGCACTGGTCAAGGACAGAGGATGTGTTGTCTGGGTGTATCGTCTGGGTGTGCTTGTCCTCGGAGGGTAATATCATTTCTTCTGGGAGGAAGTGGCATACTGGTTCTTCGCTTCCTGAATCACACATAGGCAAAGATAGGGATTATTAGGATGTGAGTTCTAGAGCCTGAATGTGAAATTTTAGAACCTCTTGTGAGTTTTACAACATGAGTGAGTTTGAGAACCAAACAGTCCAAATAATGATTGGAGCATTTGGTTTCATTTCACTGTGTAAGAAAATTCAAGGGCACGTAAAGGCCAAGTAAGTATTTGAAAATAGTATAACCCATGACATAAATATACACACACACACAATTCCCCCTTTGGGTGTTAGGGAGGGAGGGATGGGTAGATGGATGGATAAAGATAGAAAGAAATAGATAGATTCTCTCTATATATCTTCCTATCTATCTATCTTAGGGGTGCCCAGACCGATCGGCCAGCAAACGGAATCCTCAGATATTCAGTAAAACTATGAGATTGGGGAGTTCCGATCATGCTTTCTAGTCGCCGATCACGACAACCGATCGATGACGGCCAAGTCACTGTCGCCTTAATCTAAAGCCTGTTGGAGCTACGATACGATACGATACGATAGCCTTTATTGATCCCCAAGGGGGATGCTGTGGAACTACTACAATGTGCGCAAGACACATGTAACACATGACACCTGCAATGTATGCCAGGACAAAATAGCCTAATGGGGGAAGCAAGGTAAAAAAAAGTTTCAACACAAAACACACACAGTCTCTCCCACACACTCCGACTCTCTCTCGTCCTGTCCCCAGAGCGCGTGTAGCTCCGTTGGAAACTGAGGCAGGACACGACGTTTGCAAACATATTGCAAACGGTCTGAAAGGTAGTTTGCGGTGAACAGAAATAGATGCTGGACTGAGGGAAATGTGATCTCAGATGAGGATTTCAATTCACTTGCAACTAACGTTAAGTTGTAGCGCGCTATGTAGAGCGGAGTCACTGGAATGCATCCAGCCCGCTGGCCTCCACCACACAAGAACCACCCGGCCGCCGGTCCTTCCCCTGCAGGGATGGACTTACCCAGACCGGCGTGGGTGAGGCTTAATCGTCTCCGGGGATGGTGCTGAGGAACAAACCACGATCAGACCACGTCATCCAGGACTGTCCGATATATGGGACACCCAACGGAATGCGTGGCTTGACGGTCATGGATGACCAAATGGTGACGTGGCACCTGGAGGTGTGCCTGGACATATAGCCTGGGTGACCCCCTGGGGTAATGGACGAATCAACCAACCTACCCAAACGAAGGAGAACAACTGGAATGTAACTCACTTCTCTGGCTCGGATAGTGTGCATGCGGTCACTACTCCAGTTCTACTCCAGAATCTCATTAAATCATGTTGTGCGACCTAGAACGCACGCACATGTTATTTACATAATGATCCAAGTAAATATTGAGGTAGAGAAAATAAAATGTGGATGGGAGGCCTACTTTGGACTCAATTCAATGGATGAAATGTTCAAACTGTACTTCTATACCAGCTGTTATAACAAACAAAAAAAGATTGGTATCAGAAGTGTATCGGCAGATATTGCTCATAGACGGTGATCGGTATCTGCCCCAAAAAAACGTGATCGGGGCATCCCTAATACAATCAATCTCTCTCTCTCTCTCTCTCTATATATATATATATATATATATATATATATATATCCATCCATCCATCCATCCATCCAAGCCCTAGGATCAAGCTCCACATTGAGCACAGCTCGTATCATGTACAGTACGTGACGAACGTGCATGATTACCTCGTGGCAGCAGGCTGACCAGGTCGCTACTGCTCTCCTCTTTCAAGACACCAAGCTGTAACACCTCCGGGTCCATGTCTGCACACAAAAGAGGCATATCATAGCTAGCTACATACTGTAGGCTGCAAGTCCAAAGTGCTTTCATGGAAGCAGATTTGTAAGCCGTTACATGAATATCCTCTGACCTCTTTGACAGAGACATCTAGAACAGTTCTTTCTGGCCTTGTTGCAATGCCTTCTGGTTCATCTTCAGATTGAGATACAACTGGATAAAGGAAAACTGTTCAGTGCCTGACAAATATAAGGATACCGACAGCGCTAGCGAATAACAAGCTAGCTATAGTATTATGGTGCGTTCGTTTATAACTGGGAGGTGGCAAATTGCGACTTGCTACGGAATTATTAAATAAGACACCGCATGAACTCGCACTTCCTCGTCGCAAATTCGGATATGTTTCTCAGCCCCCTCGAATGCACTAGATATAACTAGGTAACTGTGATATAATGGTATATAGCTCGAATGCACACAGGTCGGAGGTAGGTATTTTGCCACTTGCGACTTGCCACCAGATTGCTCATGCCTGCCTGCCTCCCTGCAGTACTGGCTCAGGTGCGCCGCACCTCATTCTGCTCGCCAAAATATCCACCGAGCCATATGGCCTCGGAAACAATGTTTATATCGCTATCACAGTCGAATGGATTTGTTGACACCCACCACATGTATCTCCATGCTGTGCCTGTGACACGTGTGCGCTTGCTTTGACATGTGGGCCGAGTGATGTTCTCAACGCGTTGGTCAGTCTACGTTCTAGCACCATCTGGCCCTCTGCCACTCTCAACTCAAGCGGCAACGTGTTTTGATCAGTAAAGTTACCCGCAGTGCCTTTGAAAATGTGCGTTATTTCTTTGACTGCAACATTCAGGAGAATGTCCAGCACTAACTTCACCTGTGTTTGGAAAATGTTTACGTATTCGCAGTCACCCATTGCGAAATCTCGCAAAACCTAGGTCCAAATTCTAGCTTCTCGGGGATCCAGATTCCAACAAACACTATGTTTAGTGAGCTTCCGCCAGAGCCAAATAAACAAGCTCTCAGCTTGGCCTGAAAGGACAGGACGATACTAGGGCACGAGTTGTTGGTTTGTTTGTTCGTTTGCTTGTTTGTTTGTTTGTTGCCTCCAAGTGAGCTGTCAATCACATCAGGGCTGGTGACCAACCTCTGCTGTTGGAAAAGGGCATCTGTTTGTTTGTGTGTGTGTGTGTGTGTGTGTGTGTGTGTGTGTGTGTGTGTGTGTGTGTGTGTGTGTGTGTGTGTGAGAGAGTGTGTGTGTGTGTGTGTGTGTGTGTGTGTGTGTGTGTGTGTGTGTGTGTGTGTCCACAGACGTGCACACTTCTCACTTTACATTGTCTGTACAGAGCCACCACACTCACAGATCTGCTTTCACAACCTCATCTTCCTCACACACACAAACACGCACACAATGCACACACACACGCACACACACACATACACACCCACACACACACACACACACACACACACACACACACACACACACACACACACACACACACACACACACAATTCTACTTCATCCAGAATTAAGGATGATCCCAAAGGAAAGAGAAAAAAGGATGCAAGAAAGTGTGTGTGAGGGAGAGAGAGAGAGAGGGTGAGGGAGAGAGAGAGGGAGAGAGAGAGACAGAGAGATAGAGAGAGAGAGGGAGAGAGAGAGAAAGAGAGGGAGAGAGAGAGAGAGGGAGAGAGAGAGAGAGAGAGAGAGAGGGAGAGAGATAGAGAGAGAGAGAGAGAGAGAGAGAGGGAGAGAGAGAGACAGAGAGAGAGAGAGAGAGAGAGAGAGAGGGAGAGATAGAGAGAAATAG